>NW_024582073.1:16193209-16408134 GCF_017639235.1 Corvus kubaryi
AGGGAGGGAGGGAGGGAGGGAGGGAGGAAGGAAGGAAGGAAGGATGGAAGGAAGGGAGGGAGGGAGGGAGTAACTATGGCACTGCTATTAAGTAGGTCAAATGTCCTAAAAACAAATTTGGTAATTATAGGATTTTGCATCATACGGATTTGGGAAATTTAGCAAAATTTGAAGCTAGAGTTGGAAGGATTTCATTTGTACATGAAAGAAAGGTACAGCTCTTGTCACATACAAAGGGGAGAAAGATAGAAACCAAGTACATAGATGAAAGTGATATGGAAAAAGGAATGTTGTTAGAAAGACAAGAGCATAAACATTTATCTTTTTTTTGTTCATATTTTCCATTCTTGTCCCTAAACTGTCATTCCCTTGTGCCATCGATGGCTTGCTGTGTTTTTGAAGGCAGTTATGGCAATGCTGCTGATAATGCTTTTCTAATTTTTTGCTTCTGTGCCAATGTTTTTTAACTTATAGTAACAGATTGCAAAATACATGTGTTGATATTTGTCTTACTGATTTTCTAAAACAAAAATAAAAAGAATTACATAGGTCAGCAGTGAATGGTTTCATTTTTTTCTATTAGTTTCTTTAGTTTGAAAGGAAACTGAAGTTCTCATATATTGTATGTGAAAGTAGCATCACTAACAGCCTTGTTCTATATACAATAGGTTACATATACATCTTTAATCAGATAACCAGTTTCAGTGGGTGGCTCCTAATGAGCTAATTGCTACACTTCAGAGGTGATTTATTGATTAGCTTTCCATTAATTATCAGTAGGAGCTCTGCCCTTTGGTAGATATTGGCCAGTTTATTTTCTATGTTGGCCAGTTTATTGTCCTTAAACTATCTCTGATCCAACCTTTGTTCAGTGTTTCATTTCCTTGGATCTAGCAGAATATTTACTTCAGCACAAAGAGGAGAATCAGAACAGTAATGTTTTGTGCCTGTTTTGTACCTATTATTCCCATCACGAAACAGTCAGGACCTTTTCCTTCAGATAAATACCACTAAAAACACACAGAATTACAGAGCACCACTTAAAGGTTTGACTCAAACCTCGGTAAAATCAGTGGGAATCTTTGTATTTAATTTCATAAACTTCAGATTCTGAATAGCTCTGGCTTTATATTAGAGTCAAAAACATCTCTCTCTTCTAAGAGGCTGAAGGGACTCCCTAGTGACTTCTAATGCTGTTTTTGAAAATTAGAAAATGGTCAAGAGGAGACTGCATAATAACAAAGAAACAATTGAAAATACCATTGCCACACTTTACTACTTAGTTGCTGACCACAAAATTTAAGATTCAGCTCAACTGAAAAAAAAACCCAAACCCCAAAGCAAAAAATCTACAGGGAGTACTGTAGCTTGTATGTGTCCAGATTTCTGGTAGAATTTCCCTCCTCACACTTAAAAAAGTATGGACTGTAGGGGATACTTATAATTTGGGCATCATTCTTGGTTTGCAGACTGAAAATGCTCATGTATTAAGTAGAATTCTTTCAAGATAAAATAGTAGTACAACACATTAGTGCTACAATTAAGACTAATATTTTTAGGAAGATACATATCATTGCATATTAATAAATTTTCTTCTTGGTGAAGTGGGTGCCTTCCAGATGTTGATGTTTAATATTCAATAAGAAGAAGCAAACAACTGTTACTCTTTTCTTTCATCTACTCATTCCTTCTTTTACTACTTCATTTAAGCCATATGAAAAAAAAAATTATGAGCATTCTTATTATAGACAAAAAAATGACTGAAGTTCAATTCACTTGTTAGCAACTAGCTGTCATAATAAAAATAAGTCTCTTCTAACCCAGCAGCATGCATAAATATGATAGTAAGAAGTCATGAATTGGATCACATACTCATTACAATGCTATATATTGTACTTATCACAAGCACAAAATCATGTATTAAGTACCCAGTGCAGTATGTTATTAAAACACCTTTCTTATATAGTAAGGTTATAGTTGAAGCTTTTTTCTTAAAATTCATTTCCATAAAATCTGCAATCAGATGTCTCAGAGGATTAGCAGATCGATGCCTATACTTGCAGTTTCAGGTATGTGGTCCGAATGTCAAAATGTTGTAGTTATCACATTGTTTCCAACTGATAGTGTTTAATAGCTCACATAATCCAGGTCACACTTCACTTTCTTGCAGCAAGTGATGTGTACCCCCACTCCAATAAAAAGAGACATTAATGGGCACACTGGGTGACAACCTCAACATAAGGCTGGAGTGACAGAGGCTTAAATGATTTCTGAATGTACAGGGTGCTACCCTAAAACAGAGCTTGGGTAAAATGATACAGGAGACTTACCATTAACGCTGCCTGGTATTGAAACTTAACCACAAAGATATTACACTGCAATGAAAAAGAGATTAGGAGATAGAGGGTTTTTATATGTGATTGCTACTTTTAACAGTTATTCTTGAGTGCTAGGTACTAGTACAGGGATAATCTTCAAGTATGGAATTAAAACAGCAAGGCTGTATGATACTGCTTTCAGCAGAGGCTGTTTGGAAAGATTGTTGGAGAACCAGTCAAAAAGGTGTCTCATTCTGATTAGACTACTTTTTTCTAGTAACTTTGTACTTTGTTCAGGTTCAGAGGCAAAGAAAGAAATTAATGTTCCTTATTTTGACCCCCAGTAACCCACTGGCTTTGTGTACTTTTCTTTTAGAATGAGAAGCACTGAATTTCTAAGGTACTATTAAATAGATGCATTGTCAGTAATGCTATGAAAACCCCTACTCTTATACAGTTAATTAGTCTTGTTACATTAATTGAAAACCATTCAGAACTCAGCAGTGAATGGAGGGCGCTCTGGGAAAGCAGCCAAGCGGGGTTTCAGAGGGTGACACACAATGGACGTGCCTCTCCACAGCCCGCAGCAGGCAGGGGACAGAGCCTGCACCGGGCACTGGATCCGGCTACGCTCCTATTCCAAAGTGCTGCTGAGGAGCCACGTATTTATTTCAAGTAATCACATTTAGCAGTGGTTATAATAATGAAAAAGGTGGAAAGGGAAAGCCTTTTAAAGACTTTCAGCAATTAAGAAGCAAGGAAGGTATCTTCTTGACCATACTGAGTCATTGATACTGGCTAATTGCTCTTCAGGAAATTGCTGTGCCATCTTGCACATTTGCAATCCTCAGAACACAGTTTTGTCTGTTTGGGTTTTGGGTTTTTTTTCTGTTATTCCTGGTTTTGTTCTTTGATAAACAGAATGTTAATAATGATAGATCATAAATAAAAAAGGTAGATCAAATACTCTGTTTACCCATAGAAATGGAACTCTGCAGTGCCTTATGATGGATTTCTCTTACTGAAAGACAAAAACATAGAAAAACAGAAAATTAGGAATTATATGTACACTTGTTCTAGTTTCTGGAAAACTGAATTACAGTGCAATTGTCTTCAGGAAAATAAATGTTTTTGTAGTGGGTTACCCTTGGCCGTAGACCAAACTTCCACCCAGCAGCTCTGACACTCCCCCTTCAACAGGCCAGGGAGTGAAAATAAGACAGAAATATTCCTGTTCTAGCAGAAAGGAAGATTGCTTAATAGTTGCATCGTGGGTAAAAAGGACTTGACTTGGGAAAAATTAATTTATTTTAATACCAATTAAAATAGATTTGGGTAGAGAAACAAAGACAAAAATTGAAACAACCACCCCATCTTTCTTAAACATGTTTCTCTAGAGGCTCCCTATTCGTGGCTAAGGGACTCAGCTGTGCTCTGCTATGAGCCTGTTGGAGATGGATGGGGTGGGCTGTGTCCTCCTCACCGAGGCACTTCATCAAGCAAACCCAACAGAGCATTTGGTTCAGAAACAAGGCTAAATTTAATTATGAAAGAACAGTGTTCTTCATAAGGAAAAGCTCTTGTGTGACCTTTGGAGGAAATAACAAAATGTTCTTGGTCTGTTCAGCCTGGAGGAGGAGACTGAGGGGAGACCTCATTAGAGTTACAACTTCCTTGTGAGGGGAAGAGGAGGGGCAGGCATTGATCTCATTGCTCTGGTAACAGGACCCAAAGGGTTGGCATGGAGCTGAGTCAGGGGAGGTTTAAGTAGGCAATTCTTCACCCAGAGGGCAGTTGGGCATGGAAAAGGCTCCCCAGGAAAGTGGTCACAGCACAAAACCTGACAAGACTTCAAAAATGTTTGGACAATGCATATGGTGTGATCCTTAGAGCTGTCCTGTGCAGGGCTGAGTTTGATGATCCTTGTGGGTCCCTTCCAACTCAGGATAGACCATGATTCTATGATTTATAAAGAGTTGTATGAAATTTTTTATATTCTTGTGATATAAACTGATCCAAATTAAATCCAATTGTAGATTGAAAGTGAGCAGTAGCATTTGATTTTCTGACAAATAAATGGCTCTTCAAAACGGTAGATCATTTGCTTTCTGGAGTATGTTGACAAACTGATGGAAAAGATTCAATTCTTTCAGGAAATAATGTTGTGAAACAGAGAAAGGTGTTGATAGTCTTATAGAAAAGATATACACCTGAAGGCTCTCTTCTTTCTATCATACTGTGGTTGGACCAGTAAAGGTATCTTTATTAAAAATACTGCCTTTTAAAATCACTGCAGAGTTCATTCCCATGTCCTGAATACCATCAGGTTTGTAAGATATTTTAATCAGGACTGTCATTAAATGCTGTAATTCATAGCTGTAATATTTTTTTTCTGTTTTCCTCTCCTTTTTCCTCCCATATGTATATTGTAAATTACCCTCATTCCAGATACTTTATTAGAGCCATCCTTATTCAGCCATGTGCATTGTCTTTGACTTTTTCCTACTGTGACATTTTTTTCTTTTTTAACTACAGATCATTTTGTGACCTGAGCTTTTTTTTCAATAATATAAAAATAAAACAGGATCAGGGCATGCATTTTTCAAAAATTGATGCTTGAATTATTAAATACATCTCTATTCCCATATGCAGTGACAGTCAAGTAGAAAATGGAAGCTGTCTATAATTTAATCATAGTACATACAATAATAATTAGTTGTCATTAGGACCCTGATTTTCATTGTGATGTACAAATAGAGAAATGCTGAAGTCACAAAAGTGAGGTGTTGTGTGACTTGCAGTGCAGGACTGGGTAATTTTTTGTGGAAAGCTGCACTTTCTAATTATTTCTAATGTTTATTTCTGGTGATGTTATGTCATTCTAAACTTTTAATTGTACACAGTGAATCCATGACACTAACAGGTCTTACAACTTAAAGAATCCATAGCTTACAAATAATTTGTTTTTAATGCAAATCATAATAGTGGGCATATTCTAGGAAAGGAATCAGAGACCATGTTCTTATTTCTAAGTGATTCCTGTTTAAATTGTGCGTTCATGCTACTATTTTGAAATTAAATTCCACAGTCTCAGCTTTCTAATGAGAGAAATTTGTTGATTATTACGGATCTTTAAACAGTGCTCAGGCACATATTGAAACAGATTGATAATGCCAACTGGGTACAAAGTGGGAGTGTTAAATTCTGCTGCCAGTTTCAGATGCTTTGAAACACTTCAGGAGTAGAGTTCTGGTGGCTCCAGCATGAAGACTGTGCTAAGCATTGTATACATATATAACAAAAGGTGCCTATCTCTGCCAGCTTACATCCAACGCAGAAAAAGAGTCATGTTGACCAGATCAATACTCAAGTGACACAGGGCAAAGATCATAAATACAATGATATGAAGATATGAAAAATTCAAAGTCCAATTATTATGGCTGTGCAACTGGCAGGAAAGATGTCTGTAGTCTGTTGAAGGACAAGTGAAAGTCTGCTTGTGGCAGTGTGTGGATACAGCCTGGAAAATGCTGGAAATAGATTTCAAACATATATAGCTTGTACTGAACATGTGGTGCTACTAATGACTACATTTTGTGTACATGTTTTGCATGTTAACAAATTAATTAACCAATTTTAAAGGCACATGGTAAAAATGATAGCCTATAGGGTTTTGTTTAAGGAACTGATTAGACATCTGTGAAGGAGAGGTGCAAGCTCGATTCGAGCTGCTGGACAACAGACACTCTGATGATGGTGATGATTAAGCACTCAATGCTTTTCAGTGGCTGTACAGCCCTAATTAAGAAAACCAGGAGGTGACCCAGGAGCTGCTTCAGTCTGTCTTTGTGGCTGGGCAATGTCGAGCAAATCTGGTTCCTATGAAAGTTAGGATTCAAGGCAGACATTGGGACAGTGAGAAGTACCTTCTGTAAGAGTCCATGAGCCCCGTAGCACCTGGCAGGTCAGGGTACTCAGCCACCCACCACCAAACACATGGAATCTCCATAAGAAAAACCTTAATGTTCTATATTGCATGCTTGGGGGCATTGGAGCCTTTATTTTTCATGGTTTTCACAATCAATAGAGTGCCCAAACCCGCACATTGCAGAAGGCCACTAGTTCCCAAAGAATTTAAGAGGTACTGCTTTTCAGGCTAGCAGAGTTTATCCTCTCAGTTGAAGAACTCTATTCAAGACTATCTGAAAAAACTATGAAAAAACCCTGTCAGATTCAAGACCCCACTGCTGGTGTACAAATCACATGACACTGCTTGCACAGGAGCTTAATTGCTGACAATCTCACAGCCATCTTGTCACAAATCCCAAACTTTCAGTACAAAAGGATTTTGTACGGCCTTAGCTCATGAAATGAAACTTGCAGCTTTCATGTAATGGAAATAATGATTCCAGGGTGTCACAGTTGCAAGCATATTCTTGAATGCATGACTTGGCCACACCTTGTGGGTTTAGAAACCAAAACATAGACCAGTTATCTACAGACCTGCCTACCCTAGTGCCAATGTCATGCACCTGACCACCATTTTCTCTCCCTTACTAGATAAAACTTTTGTGTGAGTTCTTCATAGCACCTTGATCCAGCCCTAAAATAAGGAATTCCTTACTGGTCAGACTAAACCCACCAAGTCCAGTGTCTAGAAGGAACCAGCACATTCCACTCAAGTCTGCTACAAGATAGGATTTTGTCCAAAGTAAAGCAGAGATATGATTCCATGCCTACTCCTTTTTTATTTAACAGATTTTCCACAGTATTCATCTACTAAATTATAGATTTAAGCCATGCTACCACAAATTTTTTTTAAAGTTACAATTTTTTGAATTTCTTTCTTTCTTCTTTTATACTTGTAAGGGCCATTTAATGCTTTTGGTAACACAGAACTTTTGAACTACCTTTAGTAACAGCATCAATAAAAACTTGAGCTCTGCACCACCCCAGGCTTTCTCTGAAAATGAAGGAATATTTACCAGTCAAAATACAAATTTGCAAGCATTTCACGTCTGAAAAAATCAAAAATTTCAGGTTATGGTATCAAGAAAAAGCCCCTTCTCTTTAATGTAAAAATTTGGTTTTACACCTGTCATACAGGACAAAATATAGCCTGATTCTGTGTTCCACCACCATATAGTACCAGTTTCCGAGCACAGCAAAAGCGGTTCTATGCAAATTCCAGCTGCTAATGGCACTCATTTTTATGTTCAAAAGTGCTTTACTGCTTTATGTAGATATTTAATTTCTACTTGTAGTTACTTAAAGTGTATTTAGACATCAGATGGCACTTGTCTAAATTTTAGACGGTATACTTAGTCTATGCACCTATAAAGGTTCTTAAGAATAAGGTATGGCCAACTACTCACAGAAAATGTTACTTCATGCTAATCAACACAATATGAAAACACATAACTCATTGCTTAAATTCCTAGCCTGCCTATATCCAGTCCTTACAGATTACATCTTCTGGAATAGAATTACGGCTTTCTTATTACCTACTTCTACAAGCATATGGGGTGTTCTAGAAGCAGGTTAAGGGAAGCATGCCTTCCAGTGTTAGGGATAGGACTCTTGCGCATAACCTGTGCATGCAAACACTTTTAGGCCAGGCACAAAAATAAATCCATAAGCAAAGACTACTCTGCACATGAAGAGGTACCTTTTTCCATAGTCACTGGAAACTGAACACACTGTGTGATAAGTTCAGCAGAACAACCCTCCAGTGAGTCCCAGAGAGTGGCAGCAACAGAGGAGAACATCTGTGAATTCAATATGCTAAACCACAAGAAAGCACTAACACAATATTTAAGGGCACCTCATCTCACTGTTCACTGTGGGAAAGGAATCATCCCTTTCATACCCTGGTCTGAAACCAGGAGTGTTACAAATTCATGAAAGGGTTGAATCCCTAGTTCAGTAATCCAGATCATCTTGATTCAGCTTAGGTGTTCCCTTTGTGGAGCATTTTCACGGAAACTCCCACCCTGTCCAGATGCTGCTGAATCACATCTTTTCAGACCCAGCCTGCATAACCTTGCAGACCTAGTTCAGTAGCAATTCTATGCTTTATTTCTAAAAAGCTTAGGCCAGGTGGAAAAGTCTGGCTGTTGTTTTGTTCATAGAAAAAGAGGATAGAAGAGAAGTTGTCACTTCTACATTGCGTAATAAACACCTCACTTTTTGGCTTCCAGTTGTCTGTAGTAAGACTTTGCACACTTTGAATAATCAATGACCTCTCAGAGAACTTTTGTTACTCTGTAGGCACTGAACCAGAAAAACTTTTATAGTCATTCCAAGTTCATGCTTATGTTAAAGAGTGCCCTTACACCCTTCTGAAGCACAGTGTTTTCTCCAAAACTGTATTCAGAGCAGGGAAGAGTACTTGGAAATCTAGTATGAACATCTAATACCTTATAATCTGTATTTTCTACAAACTAACAATCAACACAAACATATGGCAATTCAAAGTCAAAATGTCGATCGATATTTTGGAATACTGATTAATCCTTTTCTTCAGTGATGTGGAATCCACTACTGCAAAACAACAGCTTTGACACCTCATAGAACACACATCCTGCCTAAAAGGAAATAGGCGGAGCAAAAAGGACATATGGTAGAAGCCGAGAAAGCTAAAAGGAAATTCAGGGGAAAAAAATCAGGTTCTAAAGCTGGTTGATTGTACTTTATCTTTAGCAGCCCAACTTGAAATCAACCAAGTGGTTTTGATTTTTGGGAAGCCCCAAACTCACTTTCCAAAGAGTAGCTCTGTAGGACAAGGCATATTGGGACTTCCTTGTCCATTCAAATTCCTTGAAAAATATCAACCAAAGTTGGTTTGAGTTTTCCTGGCTCTTCAACTATGACAAGTTGTCAGTTGCTCTTCTGAAGGGATACATTGTGGGATGATTTGAGATTGACTTTTCTTAAAAGCCAAATCAGGGTCCAGCAATGAATTATATAAAACTGTTAATCTAGAGCTTGTATAACTAGCATGTAACTATTAACTTTTGTAACATGTAGAACAGTTACATCATCCTATTTTGCATCCGCCTTTTTCTATTTTATGCAATTACAGACAGTGGCATGAAAAGACCATCAAACAGGTACAGGACAAGTAATAATAAAAGGTTTTATAACCATGATTCTGGGAAGAGTATGTTCCTCACAAAGAAGTTACGCAACTCATCCTTAGAAGTGACAATAAAATCTTTATTCCTCTCCTTTCTCACCCTTTCCCATCCACACACAGAGGCACAAATTCTTATGCTATCTGTTGTAAAAATTTACTTAATTACATTTTCAGATTTGGAGCCTGTTTGTCATTCACCTAGTATAGTCACAATTCTGTATCTGTGTGAGGCTTTTGACAGCTTCATATACATGTATAAATATATGTAAATTCCTTCTTTATCCTACCCTTTTCTTAGATAACATAAAAAACAGTTTTGAAATCTTTTAGGTCAGGTCTGGGAAGATTCACTGCCAAGTCATGCTGTTTCAAACATACTGTCTTGTAAAAGAGCATAACTGGAAACATTCAGATTATTATTTTAGACTACTAGGATTCCAGTCTCTCCCAAAACTTTTAAAGCATTTGCAATAAACCTCCCAGCTAGAGAGTAATCAGTCATATAATCAAAACAAGCATTTTTAGAGATAATCCTTTTAATCTATTTTGAAGCCTTGCATTTCACAACAGAGCGCACAGGATGATCTAGTAAGGCAGAACATAAACAGCCAAACTGTGCTGCGGAATTTGTAGGGATTTCTTGGGTCAGAGCAGGCAGACTTCTAACTGTCACACACTGTCCTCCTCTGTAATAATGAACCATGGTTTCTCTCCTTCACAAAGCACTTCAGATTTGCAGGCTAAGTGGTTTTTTTCTTTCCCTCCCCACCACCTCTGCCCCAAGAGGAAATAAAAGTCAAAAAATTAAAAGGGGGTTTCTAGATCAGAAAAATGACAAAACCAAAACTTACAGCATAATGTCAGACATTTCCATGGAGCTTATTACAATAGCAGGTACAACTTAACAAAATCCAAAAAAGGATTAGATATCGAGGGATAGTGTTTCTGACATATATCAGTTAAAGATACTCCAAGGCATTTAGCTGAAAGATCTAGGCAAAAAACCTAAACTTTTGCTTTAAATCACTTCCTGTGCATAAGATGTTAGGATGGCATTTAATGTATGGGAAAAAATTTTACTGTAGCTGCTTGTTGGAGTTTTTGGAACTGTGGTTTTCAGCCTATGCTACCTGTCACAGGCTATTGGCAAAGTCTGGCTGGGGGTTTGATCCACTGTGTCAATTCCAGTATATATATTGTTGTTTATTACATTGATAAAATACTATCCTTTCATGAACTAAGAAGACAAAAGTGCTACCTAGTGCTACAAATTGACAAAGCTGGAAAAAGCTGAAACAGTATTTCATAGTTACACTATTAGATTATGTGTGGTACTGGTGAGTTCCTCTGAGGTGGCTCATAAATTTGAGACAAAGACTTTGCCTCCTATAAAGTCTGAAAGTTGTAGGTTCCGCCTTCTGTAAATATTAATAATGGCTGCAGAACGAGTACCACAAGCAAAGGGCACTGAGCCACTCGGAGCCAGCCCAACCCTCATGACAACAGAGACTATTGCTTCTTCTTGAAGCTTCATATAAGATTGTAAATGTAAGGAATATTTCTGTACGTTCCCCAACAACAGGTGGATTAAAGACTGCCATTACTCCTACATTGCTATTTGTATTTTGATTTAAATATTTTTTGCAGCAGTTGGGAAAGATTTTGTGTGCTTTAGAGCACTTGCAGTGACTGCCCCAACCCAAAGTACATGCCCATCTTCTCTAATCACACTCTAAAACACACCCTTCAAACATAAACTGCTTCAAAGGAGAATCATTGAATCTCTTTCACAAATTAAAAATAAATAAATAAATACACACTGCAACTTTTCAATCACTGTAAAAGACAGCACCCAAAATTCTGCTAACAACCTGACAGTCCCAGCAGGTGCCCAGCAGAGATCCCATGTGCCTTGCTTCCCTGAGTAATGAGGACACAGGCTCAAGAATGGAGCACAAACCTGCCAGGAAGAACCCAGGAGCCTTTCCACTTTTTTGCTGCTCTCACTTTAAAATATCTCACAAGCATCCACTGTCTCAAAAGGCAGCTTGAAAGAGACAGAAATTGCCATGTGCGCACTCTCCTCTTCAATCCAGGGCAGATCAATGACTGTTTATTTATCCTGAGCAAAGCAAGTGATGAGTTTTTTCAAATTCTAGGAGAAAAATTTCCCATCACTGAACCTGGCAGGGTAAGTCACACAGTGCTGGGAGTGGGCACAGGACTAGAGCAGGTTAGAAACTGGCTGCCTTGGTCACCAAGGGAGTACAATTACTTAATGACAGCAATTTACCCGTTTTACAGCTTGCAGTGCCAAGGAAATATCACTTGTGACAGTGGAAACAAATCAAGCCTGAACTGGTTGAAAAATCAGCACAGAAAATCAAAGCTACTTCTTCTAACACTGAAAATCATGGAATTTATTTCAGTGTTTGATTAATGTTTTAGATGCCCAGTCCTAGATTTGCTGGAAAGTTTGGGACACCAGTCCTTTCAAATAACCAGAAGTTATGGATTAGAATGTCTTTGCTTCTTGCAGTTATTAACTTGATGCTAGATTTTTTCCTAATGATTATTTCCTGTGTGCTACTCGTCTTCCAACTGTGAGAGTTATTTATTTGTGCTGTTTTCCTAAGCAACCCTGCTAATTCCCTACTGAAAGATCAGGCATAAGCATGGGTCTATCGAAGTCTTTCAGTGCACAAGGAGAGGACATTAAGAAAGAGAAGGGTTATTGAAACCACTCAAGGCTAGATTAATATCTTTACCTTTCAACATCAAATGAGTGCTTTTCAATTTTGTATAATCATCTGTCGTAATAGGAGTTCATGAACAGAAAAAAAAATACTCTTTTATATTTAAAATCACTTAAGGAGAAAAGATAGGAAGGGATTTGGTTTAACAGGTAACGAACTCACAACAATCTTCTGGAATAACGTCATTGGTGCACAGGAGGGGAAATCCCAGCTACATGTATTTTTCCCTGTTTGTGTACAGCTTTGCTGATTTGTCCAGGTCGAAGGAAACAAATAAAAATCAAAATTTGAAAGAATCAGTAATTAAATGTGGCAGTTGATTTTTGACTAAAAAAATAATTAGCCCAAAAACTAATACTAAAGGGTTTTTACAGTCGGATAACTTTCAGACCAAAAAACATTAGAAATCTATCACTGCTTTCTGACCTACTTTCCATGGTCATGGCTAATTCGATCTTCTTGCCTTTCATATCTCTCTGTCTCTGCCAACAGACAGATGAGCAGTGGAAGAACAGAAGAGGCAGGTTGGGTTAGGAGGGCAGATCAAGACAAATCATTACAAGCAAGAGACTGGAAGATTTCAGAGACCTACTCCCAAAATAAGCAGACAATTATTCTTATTAGGATTAAGCCAAAAGACATTATTACCACAAATATAGTATTTATCATAAATCATCAAAAAGTGTTCATGTAAGTGATCTATGCCAGGATAATGTCACACCTGAAATGATTATACCACTTATAGTTGCAAATCTAAATGCTACAAGAAGTTAAGCAAGGAAACTGAATAAATAATAGATCTGTTGAAAAAAAAAATGAAACATCAGACATTAGAGGGGAAATCGAGTACTTCAGACATTTGCTACAAGAATTATTGTTATTTTTGTTTAAGAACTGTATATTTGTTTTGAAACAATTATAGAATGTGAAACCATCTTATAAACCCAGAAATCATACATTCTGTTTCAATTAATCTACTTCACTTGACCTGAACAACATAAAAGAATGCTTTTCAAGCTAATTGAATTTTGCTCTTTTTCCCCTAAGAAACTTTTCATATGTCCCAATTTCTATCCTGAGTCCTCCTACATTAATTTTACTCTGATTTTCTAAGTAGATTAGGTTTAGGTAACAGTACTGCCAATTGATATCTGTACGCTAGGTCTTCTAATAGCTTTTCATCCCATGACTACATTAAAGTGCAAATTTAAAGATATGAATTTCTACAAATGTGTCTGCTAATTGAGAGCTGTTTGAAGAAGGCAGACTAAATTGCATGACCCTATTTAAATCAAGACAGTGTAACTCCAGCAGTTTCCTGTTTTACAAGCAGTGTATACAAGGACTAAGACAGCCTCTGAATGAGCTGCTACGTGCCCAGCCAAACATGGAAGTGATTTAGGAATTAGAAGGAAAAGAGGGGGAGAGGACTGGAGTAATAGCACATCAGCATGTTCTGTGAGATGAGAGAGAGAGAATTAAGACACTGAGAGGCTAAAAGGTTGTTTCTACTGGTACCGTCCCTGTGTCTTTTCTCCCCCTTAAATTTTTCAGTATAGCCCCCAAAATGAAGTAGTCATTATTTTCACACTCCTAATTAAATGTTAATAAACTGGTGGTAAAAGCTGCATGAAAGAAGTATGTAAAATTCAGATTTTAGGGAGGTTCAAAGAGAGATACCTGACACCAGTAAAAAGGTCTTGATTCTGAGGACCTGCATTTTCTGACCCTAGCCCAACTGTAAAACAGGCCACCAGCTGCATTGATCCGTGTCTACAGTTCCTAAAGGCAAGTATCATGCCTCTTCATGCTTGCTTCTAATAAACACATTGCCTATAGGATTAACTGCCTTTTTGAGATGAACGGTTTATTCATCATTGAAAATTGTACGTGGACTGAGATATAAAAGTGGCAGGAGCGCCAAGTCTCTCAAAGAACATGCAGATGTCTTCCCAGTCCCATGTTGTGTATACAGTGCTGTAATCCTGTTTCAAAGAATGTGCTGATTTTTTTTCAGCCTTAAAGATCTAACTGGATTTTGTAGTTTTCAGTTATGACCACAGAAACCTACAGAACAAGTTTCAGCCAACAGTCCCAAGATCTACCCTGTTATGCTGTTGTCTAGTAGAGCTGTGTACTCCTCACTACCATGAAATAACAGCATCTGTATTTTCATTTTTATAATTTCACAGAATTTAATTTTTATTTGTTTGTTACTGCCCACAAATTTCCCTTTCAGAAAACCATTAATATCGGAAATAAAAAATGTTTCCAAAATTCCATGCTCTCATTTGCTAAATTCCTTTTAAAATCCCCTAGAAAAACAAAACAAAACCAAAACAAATAAGCAAACAAAATCACCTCAAAAACACAAATAAGAAAGATTACAAATTTCACCAAAAGATTTTTTTTCATTTGGAAAATACCATGATGATGATGAATTTTCAGCCAATTACAGATGACAAAAAAGAAGGTAGAAATACAGAGGTTGTTCAGCTCCATGGTTAAGGCTGTATGGACTGCTATACCTTCAGCTAGATTAAATATGCTTGGCTTCACAATTTCACAATCACAAATTTGAAAATAAAAATTCTTCATAAAATGACAGAACTAGATATACAATTTTTTGTATTTTATCTATAACTTTCAAATACAGATGCTTTATTCTGCAGTGTTCAGGCCACACAGTGAACAGGAAAGGGGCAGGCAATTTCACTGCAACTTTCAGTTTCAGAACTGCTAATGAATTGTGTTTCCTTCAATTCAAGAGCTGGAGCCATTGTTTGTGCATAACACTGCTATCGATTTTCTCTGTAATAGATATTTTGTCAGAAAATATAGTTAAAATATCTGGAAATACTTTTGGAAACATTAAAATAATTACCAGGAAGTGACTACTTTACTATAAATGTCTTAATGTTTTTTTAAAATTATTTCTTTCTACCGTAGAAGATTAATATACTTTAAAAGATGGTAAAATACCAATCATTTAGACACTGAAACTTCCTAAGGCTTCTAGTAAATCTAATGTAATGTTTGTGGGCTTTTTTTTTTTTAACTTTGTAGCTAAACTTTAGCAATAAATGTGAGGCAAATGTATGTATTGACAAAATATTACATAGCCTAGTGACTGTAATTTTATCTGTGTTGAGTAACCAGCTAGTACTAAAAGGGGGTTAGCTACTGTGAGCACAGGTGCTCATACGTATTTGCAAAATAGCAGCCTGCAACATGGTGCTTTTAGAAAAACAGGTTCAGCTAGGGAAGAATATGAAACACATATAAAAGAAAGAAAGTTCACCTTTGAGAAAGGAGTCTTTCACAGTGATTTTTAAAAAGGTTTTTTTTTGGCTGTTATTCAGAAACAATGATTATTTTATAGTTTTCTGCTTCCATCCTTTTTTCCAAACCCTTGAAGCCATACTTTTGTAAGAAATGGAAAAAAATTACTCCCCTCAGGATAACAGGAAGAAATTTCTTATGTGATAAAAGTACATAGTTCAAGCTCAGAAATACATGACAGACATTTATTAATTTATTTATGATATTTTACCTTCTACCTTATATGGACGAAAAATACTGTCAGAGGACCTTTTTAAACAACAGAAATTGTTCACATATTGTGATACTGCTTCAGTGGTCTTCTAAAAAGTGTTTTAGGACTTCTGTTATAGTTAAAAATGACATATACTTTTTATAAAACTGTAATAAAATATTTAGTACAAAATTCTATAGTTCTCTACTGAAAGGAATTATGAATCTTCAAAGGTCAACTATAAATATCTTTTCTCATGCCTTTGTGACTGAAAAGAGCTTCCTAGTAATGAGTATAATCTTTGTCTAGATTTTTTTTCAAGGAAATCACAAATTGGTAATTTCTACTTGTTAAATTCTTTTCTCTGTCTTGTTTACAGGTACTCTGCAAGGTCCATCCTTTCATAGCAAAGGAGAAAAACCTGTTTGAAAGGAGCAGCTGGCATCATTGCAAAGTGAACTAAGTCTATCTTCAGGGTAGACTTCAGGGAAAAAAAATCAGTTATGTTTCAGTGTGAAGCAAAGTGAAACAATTGTGGATTAATATACAAAAACACAGGAAAACCAGATTAACAGGTAGGATTGCAGTTTTCATTGTTTCCTTCGATGGATCTCACCCATAGCTGTTCCCAACATCAGAACAGATGTTAAATAAGTCCTAAAGTACAAAATAAGCCCTACTGATATACCTTTCACAATTACAATTAAGTCACATTTTTACATTAAATCTATAATATGAACAGATAGTAAAGACATTGCAGGGTTCTCATGCAAGTGCATGTTGTCTGCCATTTTAAGAGATCTCATGGAGTCTCTTTCTTTATGTAGTGCTATCCTTAGTGCAATCAACCAAACAAGACACTGAAATATGGAGCTGCATAAATCAGTAAAATCCATGTTAATAGGAGAATTCCTAACATCTAGGGGTTGGAGTTGTTTGGGGTTTTTTGATTATCATCCCTTTCTTAATATGGAGTGTAAAAATTTTATTTATATAATGAAAACTAGCAGAGAGGGAAATATATTGACCTTTGTGGAACAAAAAGTGTACTGCAATGAAACTACCGAGTAATCTCACTAGCTATCTCATTCTATATCTTGGCTTTCCTGAAAACCAAAAATTCTTTGAGGGATATATGTATAAATTTCTTTAAGCTTTCTCTACATATTTCAGATAAATAGATATGTATCCCATGTCCTTATCTAAGATAGCTATTACCAGAATAAACTAAACTAGGCTTTTCTTGATTATTCAAAAAGAGCACTCTTGAAGATGTTCATAACCAAAAAAAATGGATGTATGCAGGTAAAAGTGACAGAACTAGGAGCTTCAATATTATTTAAGCTGACACATTCAAAACATTTTATTTAGTCTGTGTGTGAAGACATGGAAGAACATAATTTTTTATTCCTCAACTACTCTCAGCCTTTAGATCCCCAGGAAACCAGGGTCTATCTCATGGCATTAGGTCAGACTTCTCTGAGAATAGGAATCACCCTTCAGGTGAGTATGACATGCACACTTATTCAACAGCAACCAAATGAGGAAAGATTTCAATGTCTTCTCTTCAGTCTGACTCAAAACTACATAGAAGAGTAGGACTTTTGGGGCTCTTTTTCCCCAAAAGTAGTAGCACAGGTAATCAGTTGACCCAAAATTCTTGCTTGTAAAGGTCTACCAGGAATAAGTAATACTCAAAGGCTGATATCATATATCAGCTTCAATAACCTGCCCAAAGAAAAACATGAATATAGAGCCAGAAGCAAGATAATACACCTCAAAATAACACAAAATGCAAGCATTGCAAGGGCTAAGTAACAATTATGCCAGACACAGAAAGGAAACTCATCTACAAATGGACCATCCACAACCAGAGCCAAAACTCTGCATGTGTAAAAAACAACCAGAGAAGTGCAAAATACTGCTTAAGTTTTAAATACAAGCAACAAACTAGAGTAACTGTTCCTCTTTTTCCTAGATGCCTTTGAGGCACTGAATGCACTCAGCTCTGTTACAGAAATCTGAGGATTATTTCATGTCAAGGAACTGGAAGGAACTGAAAAGAGTAGTAATTTTAAAAGAGTGCTAAATGCTGACGTTTCCAGTGCTCAAATCAATGCAGCTATAATTCATTCTGTCTGAACTGTTGCAATTATGAACATAACACAATGATTTATGTCGTTATTCCCCAATTAGTTTAATTCAGTATAAACCCACACAACTGCTGAGGGGGTTGAGCCTGTCTTCCCCCTTCCCTGTTCCTGTCCCCTCTCTGGTACTAGCAAAGCACTCAGGAAACACACATGGTGCACCAAACATAGATCTCATGTCCATGAAAATTACAGTTGCGTGTTTAGTTTTTAACCAGACCATTGTCAGATCCAGTTTGCCTTGCACCTCCAGGAATATTCAGGTCTACTCAAGGGAAAGAGCAAGAATGAACAACTAAAACTCTGCTAACTGCTGTTGGACCCCCAGATAATGGGGAAAACCTAAAAATGGAGCAAAGAGGCTGTTGCCTACTGTAGCCTTGCATAGGAGCAGTGACTGATTCCTCAGTTACCTCTCGCAGTTTATTTTTCTGCCTGTCATTTCATATAGTTTTCTGTTATTTAAGCAAAGTTCAGCTGCAGTAAAAATAATTATTTGAGCCTCATTAACTAATGAGAATAATTGCCTATTGTCATCTTTATTACATCCCTCCTTTTTCTTCTTTTTTTGAAGAATTTACTTCTTACAGTACTTCTTTCCCATAAGTTGAATAGGGTGAGTTTATTTCCATAGTGTCTGCTAACATAGGATGTTGGTTTAACAATTATGGATTAAATCCCTGTACAAATTAAATCAAAAGCATCTCTCTTATTGAATTGCTGCTTCAATTAACCCGTTGCCTTCAAATGCAGGAACTCTGCTAGAAGAATTCCAAGCCTCTAATGCTTTCTGTCTTGGAACCAGCATCCTTACTTGTGCTGTAACTTCCCCAAGTCCATACAGACTTTACAGTTTCTCTGACCTGCTGTGAAGGAGTTGTATTTTCCACCCCAAAAACACACAGATCTCCCCTAGCTGCCCTTAGACTAATTTAAAGACACATGGAGAATTTGGCAGAGACTATTGCAGTGCAGTGAATGGAACAACTGTAGTTAGTAAGGGCTTCATGAACAAGCCCATATTACAGTGTCACAACACAAATATATAACTAATTAACTAAATAATGAAGGGGAAACATAAGAACAGTTTCTAATGCCTGGGGAATTATAGAGCTTATAGCTGAAACAGCAGCTTTAAATAAATATTTCTTTGTTTTTGTTAATACTGGTTGCTTTATTTTAATACACATTTATATTAAAATCAATTAGAATGTATGTGGGATTTTGTGGCTATAATTTGTATTTTCTGCTTTATATGTCACTCACTCATTAGTTTCCTAAATAACAGAGAACACACTTAGTCAGTTGGCATTTTCCACTGTTTTAATTGCCTGCTGTGATATAATTATTGTGACATTTTGGGATGGTTTTAACATCCTGAATTAAATATTCTGACATCCCACAGAGCACTTCATGAAAACAGTCAAACTGTATTCAAGTCATTAGGAGTCTACAGTTGTCCTTTAATATCAAAATTATTTTTGACACAAAAAGTGCAGATAAAATTAAAGTGCTTAACAACTTATATCTTATGTCAGTTTTCATCTTTAAAATTTTAAAATGTTATTAGCATATAATGAGCAACTGTGGAGCTCAAAATATCACATTAATTTGCATTTTATTTTCCTTTTTTTTAAAGTAGCTATCAAAGAATGATACATAAGAAATCCTACCTACAAAGCTTAATTTTTGGTGAATTTTCAGAGCAAACTATCACACAATTATTTTAAAGAATAAAATAAATCACTTATTCTCATTCTTCTTTCACAATAGCTGTGAAATACTGTACATCTTTAAAAATTATTTTACTTGCCACAGAATAGTTCATGACTGAACATAGAATGCTTTGACTTTCAGATTAGGCTTATTTCTGCAAACATTAATTATTTAATGGGTTAAACAATGAGAATGACATATGTAAAATAAAACATTGTGAATTAGTTTCTAACAATGAGCAAGAATCTCTAAGAATAAGGTAAATTTACATAACGAACAGCCATTACCCTGTCTTGCTTTTTTCATCCCTGTTTTGCAAATAGTTTAGAAGCTTCCTGGTATGTGTTAGGAGAGCACAGAAGAGGTTTCAGGAACCACAGAGCCAATAAGGTCAGCTCAACACAGCACTCCAGTCCAGCCCCTGTGTCTCTACCATCACTGCTACAAAAGTGTGTAATCTTGTCAGGGACAGAAAGGGAGGTCAGGAGACTCAGGGAGGTGGGTACCGCACACTGGTAATCTCCAGTTTGCACCCAGTCCCCAACCTCTCATATGCTGCCTTCTGCACAGAACTGTATTAAATTGCACTATAATCACACTAGAAAACCACACATGACCTGCCACTTAACTTCCACGTGTGAGAGGATGGCTCCAAAGACACAAATTGCACGAGTCAATGTTTTAATATATACCTAATGTTTCATTTATACTTAGCACTGATACCCCAAAAACTCAAACAAAATCCTCAATTCATATTCCCACCCTTTAAGGACTAAGTAATTATTTCTTTTTATCTTAACTGCAAATTTAGCTAGTCTATGACATTAATCATTTAAATTTCAAAAGATTGCCTGTATTTTCCTGATACAGTTTTAAAGAAATGCATCTCTGTAACACTGAAGTAATATTCCACAAGTTTTAAATGTAATTATGCATGTTTATACAAAAAATATATTAGGCTATACAGTGAACAAAGTCCACGCAAGATGAGTGGCAAGACTTCATAGTTTGTGTGGAAAGACAGTAATCGGTAGAGAACCAGAACAGAAACTAGAAGTGAGGAAGCAACTGTAAACAGCACTATACTATGTTGGCATCAATTTGATAGCAAGAATACAGGAAGTGAAGTTCTTTCTGTTTCTTAGGCAGAATACAGAAAAAAATCTTCTAGATCAAGTCAATTATCTGATATAAATGATGAAGATGGCAGTATTACTGAGCACAGTGCACGCAAAATTAATGTCCATTGTAACTTTAGTGAGAACCTGGAGAGAGAGATAATGGAGATGCAACCAGGGGACAAATTTACAGCAAGGATGTTACTTTTATGTATACAATTACCTGTCTCTTCTGAGTTACAGCTTTACTTATATGAGTACTTATTTACTTTGTATCTTTCTGATGATTCATACTGACTTGAGCGTGCCCGTGTACTTACTACAATAAAATTTACTGAAACAATCACAATTATATGATCAAAATCTTCAATAACCCAGCTGGCATTTAATACTGACACTCTGTCCACACATCAGGCTTCTATGCAGACTTGAGATTCTTTTTCTGTTCAAATCATATATTCATTTTTTATACATCTTTAAAACCATTTCAGTGAGTTAATTACAATTCCAAACAGTAGATGTGGGGTTTAAAAGCCATAGGGTTTGCACCAGCAGGATATCTGAGCAAATATCCTGTTAACCTAAGTGAAACATGCAAAGATGTGGAACCAAGAAATTAGAGATGAAAAATAACATGGCTAAAATTAAGCCCACAAAACCTTTGTTTGCATTTATAGCCAAGAGCAGATCACCACCAATCTTATTTTAGTCTATTATTTAACCACTTTTCAACATGTTATATACCTTGGAATTCAATGAGACCAAGTTCAAGGTCCTGCACCTGAGTCAGGGCAATCCCAAGAACAAATACAGGCTGGTAGGAGAATGGATTGAGAGCAGCCCTGAGGAGAAAGACTTGGGGATGTTGACTGATGAGAAGCTCAACATGACCCAGCAATGCGTACTCACAGCCCAGAAAGCCAACCACATCCTGGGCTGCATCAAAAGCAATGTGGCCAGCAGAGCAAAAGAGCTGTTAAATGCCAGATGCAAGATTTCAAAAAGATTTTCTGAAAGTCTTATGGGATTTTTTTCTATTACAGGAATATCGACTAAATACTTTTGTGTTTATATGTTGAAAGATGCTAAAAGACTGTCTCCTCACTTTGCTAGAAAATAAGCACCCATTTAACAAAAAAAACTTATTGCTCTAGTCATTGAATTCATTAATTGTTCTGAGATAGTATGGAGTTACTGTCACTTTTTTACTTATATAGTTCTTTCAGGTATATCAAAGTCCTGAGTAAAATAATGCTCATGTTTCAACACCATCAGCAAGGTATTATGCTATTAATAAATTGGATCATTATCTTTACTGAAGGAATATTATACTACATTAGCATTTTTGTTCAATCAAAGAATACTGTTCTCAAGCATGTTTCCCACTCATTGCCGCCTACTGTGCTCCACTTCACAGCATGGAACTGGTTTAGAGTCCAAAATCTGAATTATTTTCAGATAAAACTAAGCTAGAAGCTATGGAAGCATGGGTAATAGTGTCCACTCCTCCCAGACATCAAGGCCAGGGGACAGATTACTCCAGGCCTAAGGAAAACCTCAAAAAAATATAAATAACAGGAACGTAATACACAAGCACCAGTGCATAAATCTACACATTCAATGAGAAAGCCTCTTGCTGATATGAACATAGCCTTTCTGTTCAGAGAAGTGCTACAGGAGTTTTGATGTTTAAAGGTACAAATCATTTAAACCCAAGACTTTTAAGAGAAATTATAAGCACTATGGTGAATGAAACAGATGGCAGGAAGTTTCTCTCTTCTTATTAGGTATATAATAGTATAGTGGAACATCAAGTCCTTCCTTGCCAATGGTTGACCTTCTAACTCTATGGGTTTCCCAAAATATTCAGTGATCCTTGAGACTTAAGCTTCTAGGTTATCTATGAAAAATCCTTCTTGACAATGCATCTTCACCTCCTAAATAAAAAATTCAACAGGGTGATTCAGACTCCACTCTTGGTTCCATCTGCAGGGATTTAAACCTCTCTCCCTCAGGAAATATCTACAACCATGAACCTCTGGGTGATATTGGGGAGAATGTGCCCTCTATCTGTACTACTGACACTGTGACATCATGCAGACAGGAATTTGTCATAAATTGGATCAGAAATGGAGACCCCAAATTTAACTTTTTGATTGGGGCATTTCTGTTAAAGGCAGGAATACTCAATAACACTCCGCAGGTTGTTGTAGCTACCATTACAGAAAGTGATTCTTAGCACTGATTTAAAAAAAAATACTGTACAACTGCATTTTGGCAGGAGTCTAATCCTGTGGTAAGTATTAGGTATGCTCTGAGAATACCTCCCAGATGAAGCTGCTCAGAGGATTTGGTAGAGAAATGGTTCCCAGATTGTTGCCAGACTAAGGTAGAACATAGGAAAACTCCAAGCAGGACACACAAAATAACAAGTGTCTAGACACATGGACACATTAAAACGAAAAGAAATAAAGGAAGTCAAGTGCATCTAGAATGAAACAGCTACTGAATAAGGTCTTTTTGGATCATACTTTAGGCTTCATGATCATAAGCCCCTTATTTGAGCTACTATCCAATTCCTCTGATTTTGAGATCTAGTAGTACTCTCCCTACAAAGGGAATAGCAGTATATTAGACAAACAGAGAGGGAAATGCTCTGCAGAAACTAGAGGAGATGAACAGAAGGAGGCATATATACTGCAAGCTGCATAACACAACAGGCTTTACCAAGGTGGCTTGAGCACTGGAAGCCAGTCAGTGAACTCACCCTGAGTGCCAGGCAGCTGTGCTTACAGACCATTTCCAGCCCCTGAGCACAGTCCTTTCGGACTGGGTCAGATAGCACTGTGCTCTCTGTGGTCAACAGGCATAGCATGAAACCAGTGCAGGAAAGAACTTTTGGTATGCACTTAAGTTCATAATTAGGAAAGTGGGTAAGTGGATGCTTGAAGCTAATCACCTGCTTAAGTGCTTTCCTGAATTAGAGCCATACACTGGTATGACTGATAACTATATCTTTTCATAGACTCCATTTTATAATTCTACACAGAAGCAGGGAAAGAAAGTATTCGGGTTAAAGGAAGGGAAACCAAGCTGAATAAATTCTATTCATGCTAGTTTTGTTAGCTTTTTTCAATGCTGTCACACCAGTTTGAACTTTATTTAGAAATCTGTTTGATTTTTGTAATTTGATATTGATATGTTTCTAAGCAATAGCCTATTTATACAAAAACATTTCATTTCCCTTTTGCTTTTTGTTTTACCTCATATTATAACAACTTTTACCATTTCTTACCTCTATTGCTAAACAGATACAGTTGTTAGGTTTGCAGTAATTCCAACCATAATTGTTCAGTGTATATGTTTCCTGTCCCTCACCCCAGTGAGAAGCTTTCTGAGTAAATATTTACAAGGACATAATTTCAGTGCAGTTTAATTAAAATGTTAATTTTTAAAGAACTGGAAATACATACAGTTGATATTATTAAAGCAAATTTTAAAAATCACAATAAATAAGAAAACATGAGCTAAAATTAGTATAATCCTATTGTTCATGGTAAACAACTGGACATTTATTCTTGAAAATGGTCATTCAGCATAGAATGTCTTTTGTTCACTGAATTCATACAAAACCACTTCCACACCTTTGTTGTGGTGTGGACATTTCTCCAAAATGTCATAAAAAGTGGAAACAATATTGTTAGCTGTTCTGGAAAACTCCCAGCTTTCCATAAATGTCGTTTATTCTGCTCACACCAGAATTGAGACAGATGTAGTTACAACAGTTACAGCATCAGCAAGGGCACCTATTAATCCATAGTTTGATCTTTGCTCTTTAAAAATTGTTGTTCAGGTTGTTAAGGACTCACTGCATTTCATTTCAGGGGTAGGGAACTATCCCTGTGCCTGTTACATTTCAAGCTTGGTATTACACTTTGCTCCAGAACAAAAAGATACCATACATAGCCTCAGTCTTGCATACTTTAAACCAAGCTTTACTAAACATTCACCTTGGAAAAAGTGACAAAAATGGTTAAAGGATGACAAAAGAAACAGTTATTTTGCAGATGCAGAGCTGAGAACAAAACAAGAACATAAAGATCTTTATTCTTTACCTACAGTTAGGTAAATTAGGATGGAATTATTAGAAGTGCGAACACTTGTCCACATAAGGCTTTAAGTTATACAAAAAAAGAACCCAAATTCAGCCAGAAGCTTGACATTAGCTCACTTTCCCCTTTTCTTAAAGTCACCCAAAGATATGATAGATTTATAATCCCTAAAAAGAAGTTCTTTGGGACAAATAATGAAGTAGAACAAACTATGCCTGTAACTAGAGCAAATTCAGAAATATCGAGACGTTTAAAAAATGGTCTGAGAACAAATCTGTCCCCTACCTTCTAAACCCCTAGAGGCTACAACCTTCCTTGAAATTAATTTTTCTTGCTCAGAAATTCCCCGAACTAAATACAGTCTGTACAAATGCCTCAACAAAGACAAATTTTTTCTATTCCCTCTGAGGCTTGACTACTTGAGTATTAATGCTACTATAACTTAACCCTAACTCTTTTACAAATTTGTTTCCTGTAGAAATTCACTATGTCCTCTTCCTCAGGCTCTTTCTCACCCTCCTAAAAAGGCAAGAATTTTTCTCATCAAGTAGTAAAGAAATCACTTATTGTAGTAATCCTATTATTTCACACTGACATCTTCTCCCAGGTGAATATGGTTAACTGGTCCCAGGGGAATTTCCCCCCTCTCTCTATGGACTTCACCTGAGCAGAGTGCAATGCCCAGAGCAGTAGAGACATGTAGCTGTTCTCTTTGTGCCCGGTCATAGATTTATTAACAAAGCATAACACAGAGTAAACTATGTACAAAAAGTTCAATTGACTATCATAATAAGCCTGGTTATAGTGCTTTTATTGGGTAATCAGGTTAGATAAAAATAGCCTTTGTGTTCTATTTTCTAATCTGAAATGCGTCTCTTTTAAAAGAAAGGGGGAAAAAAGGAAACAGATACTGATTATAGCTGTGCTGGTTTCATCTGGGGTAATTTTTTTTTCCAGTGGCTGGCATGGGGCTATGTTTTGGATTTGTGCTGAACACAGGGTTGATAATGTAAAGATGTTTTTGTTATTGCTGAGCAAGATTTACACAGTGCCAAGGCCTTTCCTGCTTCTTGTACTGCCACGCTGGCAAGGAAGTTGGCTGTACATGGGAAGCTGGGAGGAGACACAGCCAGGACAGGTGACCCAAACTGACCAAAGGGACATTCCAGACCATATGGTATCATGCTCTGTATATAAAGTCAGGGGGAAAAGTGGGGGACACTTGGAGTGATGGTGTTTGTCTTCCCAAGTCACCATTATGCATGATGGGGCCCTGCTCTGCTGGGGATGGCTGAACACCTGCTTGCCCATGGGGAACAGTGAATTAATTTCTTGTTTTTCTTGTGCTATTAAACGGTCTTTATCTCAACCCATGCGCTTTCCATCTTTTACCCTTCCAATTCTCTCCCCAGTCCCACTGGTGGGGGAGTAAGTGGCTATGTGGGCCTTGGTTGCTGGCTGGGGTGAAACCACCACAGGCTCTAATTTAGGGAATAGTGAGCTTGCATTTTGCATTTCTCAGCTCTTGTACTGGGTAATTTTTTGAATATATTTCACTTTGCTCTGATTCTTTCGAAGATGGCACATTACAGGGGTTTTTTATTCTGTTTTGGGTTTGCTTTATTGTTTTGTTGCTTTTTGCATCTTTTTAATAATAAATCTGATGATACTGCCTAAAAGCCCACAGTATGTGCTGAAGATAGGAGCATTAGTTATGTTAGAGGCAAGCGAGCAGATCTTCAAACAACCTTTCCATAAACTCCAGGATCCCCACTCCTCCTTAGCAAAAGATGCAAGAGGACTATCAGATCACTTAATATGTTTGAGGAAAGATGATTTATACATCATCATTTCTTAAGCAAGCTATATCAAAATTAAAAGAAATCTCTCTAAAATGAAACTTCAAGAAGCTTATGGAGCTTAGAGGTTTGTATACCTTAAAACAAGAGGATTTCCTTACAACCTCTTTCTCTAGCTACTCTAGCCTGTCACTTATACAAAGAAGCTGTATTTCTTCTCAATAGGCAGTAGGAAAGACTCTCATAGTGACCCTTTCTTTGCATATTTTTGCCGCACTGGTAAGATGTCACTCATCCATGTCTCTAATTTTTGTCATATTTATAAGAAGGAATGTGAAGGAAGAAAAATGTGTTAGAATATATTTCAATATTCCTTTCTCTTGACTTTAATTTTCATAGTGAGCTTTGCTTGCATGACAAGGAATTGCTACTGGGTTTTGCATGTGTACATAGGGATATTTATGTGTGTGTGTGTATATACATATGTGGTTTTGTTTCTGAGAGAGAAAAATCTGTTGCAGGTGATCTGGATTCTGCATGGAATTGAATTGTCTCTTCACCTTTAAGGTGTTTTTGTTGTTTTCAATATTACAAACTGGCATTTTAAGGAAGCATACTGGCT
This sequence comes from Corvus kubaryi, assembly GCF_017639235.1. NCBI lineage: Eukaryota > Metazoa > Chordata > Aves > Passeriformes > Corvidae > Corvus > Corvus kubaryi. Next base: position 16,220,474 of record NW_024582073.1, read on the forward strand.
CAGAAAGATTTGTTATACCTGCATTTCTCTTCTCCATAGCACGTTATTGCTTGGCTGAATACCTCCGTAACTAAGAGGAAATGTCTTTCCAGATGATCTAAAGGGTGACCATTTTCCCATCTCTACAATCTCCACCACTGTTTAAGTTTTGATCTTTAGATAAACCTACTACCTCATTTTCTTTGCTCTAGTCAGAGCAGAGATGTGCTTCCCAGAGTAAATTCTAGCAGTAGATGGTATAGCTGATTCCTGTGTTGGATAGAACAGCTGAACATCATATACTGTAGGAAGGGTCACTGTGAAGTGTAAAAGAGAAAAGCAAAATCAAATAGCTAGTAGCTGTCTAGGTGCATGGCCTGTTTGGTGACCAGCTGTGTATCCATGGAAGGTCTTATCATGAGGGCCAATCTGAATTCAAGTTTCTCCTTCATTTGTTTCTCCAGCTTGCTTTTGTTTCATGCCTTCCCCTTGGCTTTTGTCCTCTACTGTGTGTATGTTTATCATCTCATCCTAGGTATGGTTCTTGTATTATCTATTGTATAAGTAACAGCGGCATTACTTTATTAGCAAACTCCAAGGTTTCACTTCTAGTGAAACAAAATGCATCCCAAATAATATATGCCGTAAAGAGTGGTGATAGAAGTTGTGTAATAATATTAAACACTTAATGATGAACTCTCTTCGTATCAAGACATCCTTGGATGACATTGATTTGTCACATGCTGTGTAAGACTGTTTATGACAACTTTGATCAGAAGTACTCAAATTTAAGAAACAATCAGGCCACAGATGGCATTTAATCTAGTCTTTGACTGAATTAATTGGTTTCATAATTGGGTACACATGGAGCTCTTTAAACATTAATCACAGTCCTCTTAGATATCTTTAACAAGAGAAAGTATGGCAGTTCTAATCAAATGCTTTGTGAAGCTGAAAATAACCAGAGAGTGTGTGTCCTAGGAAAAAAACCCAAACCTCAGAATGCTGTGATTGTATTTAGTTCTGCAGAGATAAGAAACAGCAAGATGAGAATTAGCACGTTTTGTTGAATTTAAGAAACATTTTGTAACTGCACGGAGGGAGGAAACTTGTTACTGTTATCCCTTCACTGAGCACAGAATTCAAGATCAAAATTGCTTTGGATTTTAAAAGCTTATGCAATTCCTACAATGATTTTTTTGCTAAATCTATTCTAGTTTCATAGACCTGTAGATACAATAATAAAGGACTAGAGACCACTTAAACCATCAGCAACAAATGCTGTTGGCTTAAGACATTCCGAGCACTTCCTTTGATCCTCCAGTCTGATGGAGTAGTTGAATATCACTAGAATCTATATTAAGGAAGCAACACCTGTTTGATAAATGCTGAGGAAAAGCTGATTGTGAGAACGCATAAAAGGCTAAGAATATGAGAAATAAACTAAATAGGGAGGGCTTATTACAAGGGTATGAAAAGTACTCACTATGAAACCTTGTCAGCCAAATCTGATGAAGTGATGGTACAGCCTCATCTTGTAAAAATGTTTGTGTAACATTTAAGTGGTTAATTTTTTATTTTTAATAGTAAAACACTACAGTTAGGATAGAGTTTCTACCTTAAAGAACAAAACATCATCAGCTGTAACACTTGCATTACAAATTCTGTTTAAAACCAGAAGATAGGAGCCTCTTGGCTTTCCTTTGAAAGAAACTGCAAACATTATAGTGCAGAAAAGGTTGAAAACATACCTTGATTCAACCCTAAGCAGAAAGGCAAGAAAAAATGCAAAAGGGAATGCAATAGACTCGAGAGAATGGATGGAAAAAGAATAGATCTGAATCACTGTGGCACTGGGCCCATACCTGAAGGAGAGGGATCCCAGCATTGCTCTGACGTGCTGCACACCAGCTTCTCAGCCAACTTGTCCTGCACTGTGGGGAGGTATTGCCATGGAATATAGATATCTAGCTGTGCAAACATCCTTCATGGCAAACGGTGGGAAATTAAACACTTAAATTTTAAACAAGAGGAGGAAAAGGACGAAACCCTCAAAATGTTTGTTTTTTTAGGGGAAGTTGCCTTGTGTAAGATAGAAAAGGAAAGGACTACTTCTCTTTGTATCTCAACCCATGAATACTTGAAATTAAAAAGGCTTTTTCAAGTATGATCAAATTATGGGAAAGGACAACAGCAATATCATGCTTTTTCTCATGATGATCTGCAGTAGATCATCTCTGCTGTTTATTTTTCTCAGCAGGAATCCAATGAGGAACTGTTCAGTTTGCCATATTCAGCCTACTGTGACTTCATTTTTTTTTAGCTGAGGGGAATACTTAATGTAGTCCTTAAAAGGAATACTTAATATGAGTCTACACTAGTTCTGTTACTTTCTTTGAACTAGCCTAATACAAAAACAGTCTTTAAAAATCAATGTGAAAATGGTAAATGTAAGAAAATAATAAAGTTTAAAATAAACTACTTGAGAAATAACATGAACAACGACAAAAAAAAAAACATTCCAAGTTTGATTTTAAAACCTCAGTATGAAAAAAGGGAAAATAAGAGAACATCTTGGTTATGTTGAATTTACTGCCTTTACAAAATACAAATGTTATTTTCAGTACTTTTGCAGCACTACTGAGATTGATTATAACCATGTGAAAAGATACTTATTGAGAACCAGCAGACAAAAACCCAAATATTTCAAGAATGCAGTTATGTGAAGAAATCTAAAGTCACAGCAAACTAAACCCCACAACACTGATCTAGCTACTGAAAGAGTTGCATTTTCGTAATAACCAGGTCCTTTTTTTTCAACTTATTTTGTGTCTGAGAAATCATATTACTCTCTCTCTGTTTTGCTGAAAGGATAGTGAATTTCATACACAATATTCCTTCTTTTCTTTTTCTTCTACTTTTTTTCAATTCAGGAAGTTTAGCTTGAAAATGAAGTTATGGAATTGGTAGAAAAACAGGGAAAGGGGAGATTGGTGGGGGATTCAGAACATAACCTAAACCACATGCAATTCTGCTAAAAGAAAGGTTATACATAAAATTGATAAGATGAAGCCTAAAGATGTAATAAAAATAGTTATTCTAAATCAATCCATGAATATTTCTACTTCAAGAGGCAAAAATTCTGCAAATGATGTTACAGAAAATAAACTGCTTTACCCAAGTGACTACCACCCATAGTGGGTTCTGCTTAGGTTGGTTATAAATTGCAGCCTATTCTGGAAACTGCAACTGGAAAGACGTGCAAAGGACTCCAAAACATGGCTTTCTGCAGTAAACCCAAAAACCTGTTACAGGAATACACTTTCCTCCTCACCAATTCACACACACATCCACTCCTGCGGAGATGCTAGAGACCTAGGAGGCGATACCCTATGCTCTGCTTCCTGGCTAATGGCTCTCTTGGAGAAGCCAGCTTGAGAACTGGGTGTTGCTTATGTGATACTGTCCCTTTCCATTTAGATTGCAATCCTTCAGGAAGAAGGAACAACCTCCTGTGATGCTCCACACATGCTGTATCTTGTCACATGCTCTGTTGATACAACTTTCATACAGGGAAACCTACTCAAGGGGACATTTCATACAGAGGGGTAGGTTTGGGGGAAAAAACTTCTCCCTTAGCTTAAATAATAATTAAGCTGTAGTCTGCAACAGAAGTAGCAGTCATTGTCTTACTTAGCTCTAGCAAGTTCTTAGCTACTGTAATTTTAAAAGTTATTCAAAAAGACATAAACAGTTCTATGTCTTTTCAATTATAACACAAGTTTGGATTACCAGTGCATTCTCTGACGGCTGGCTCAGTATTTCATGTCCATCTCTAATATTAAGCTGCAATTAGTGATCTATTCTCTCTGGATTTAATAGCAGTATATTTTCAGCTGCCGAGTTGCTCTACTGATGGCATACTTAAATTACATGGCCACATGGGAAACTTTAGAGAGAGTGAGTGACATTACTCGGCTGTGTGGAACATAGGATAACAGTTTAAATGAAAGGAAAAACAGCCATATTTGATAGATAGTGCTATAGAGACATCACTTAGGAGTATATATCGGATTTTACCTTCCCTCCAAATTTAATTTTAATAGTCGAATAATGACATATTAAACCAGAAGTCTAATCTATAGTAATTTGTTACTTTTTGGCATTTCAAGCTGACTGCTTTCACTAACACACCTATTTCTGCCAGACTACTACTGAAACAAGATATACCATCTTCATAGGAACACTTTGAGAATGATAAATGTTTTGAATTAGCACTGAACAAAAGTTTCTGTTCTACTTGGTTTTTATAACACATCACTGAGTCTTTCATATGGCTGCATATTAATATTTTATTTCACCTTATAAGCCTGTGTTGTTTAAAGTCCCATTTTTTTCTACCTTACTGAAACAGCTCTGCTTTGAGGAACAATTTGATAAAGTAACATGATTTTACTACGATCAAGTGTGCTCGGCTCACCATAAAAGTTGTGTGATCGTTCTTCTAGCTCTAAGGATTTGTCTAAATACAATGCAGCCTTCATACATGTGTGCTCTTGTGTAGCAGAACATGCATGTGATGAAACCGTGGCCCTTCGGCCCTTTGGCCTCAGATCCTTAGTCTCTAAAGAGTAACAGTAAACAAAGACCTGAAAATAACCCATGAAAATTTCATTGTATATTCTCAAATGGTATAAGCTGAGACCTCTATTCATGTTTTAGTTACCCACATAAAACCAAGTGCATCTATTTTATAAACATTTACTGTAGAGTTTCATTATAATGCTTGCTTGCTACAAACAAGGCTAGTTTGATATATGGAAGTGACATCTCTATTTAACTATAGTAGCTGATATAAGTAGACAGAACATGAAGAATATTGGTATTCTTGAAAGCCTGCCTGCTTTTCACTAAGCTAATTAGATGATGTGATAAGAGCGCATCCACTCAGATACAAACTTTATTTCACCTAGTTAGATGCTCACAGATTTAACAGCACTACTGCTAGAACACCAGAATCATATTTCCATTTTTTAACTTCCTATACAAAGGACAAAGATGTTTGTAAAAAATGGTCATCTGTCTGAAATAATCATGTTTCATGTACTTAGAATTAGGTCAATAGCAGGAGCAGAAATGCGGGCAGTGGAATCAACTAATGCCAATGAGAATCACAAAAGCAGACCCTGTAATTAGGAGACCAGCAGTATTTTTAATTGTATATTCTACTGAAATACACAGTCACCAAACACTAATTATATAGCCCAAGATATACCCGATATGTGTGATGTGATTTTGGGGGCTTTCCTGTGCAAGGCCAGGAGCTGTACTCAATGATCCATATGGATCCCTTCCAACTCACAATATTCTACGTACCCTGAAATTTCAGGTGTAAACAGATCATTTCTTTCTTCATCTGTAAGATACTTGATATTAAATTATAGTCTCTCCACCCATCACCATTTCTAAACTATTTTGAATTTTATATGAGCACAGAGATAGAAAAGTTCTAAACCTGGAATGCTTACAAATTGTACTTCTTCCTGGTGATCCAAAACCAATGAGGAGACCTGAAATTGCCTGACTTTTCTGCTCTGTTAAAAAGCTCATTCTTTCACTTGTGTATGAAATGGAAATTTTCCAATTGTTCCTATTAGAGTTTGATCTTTCATTTTCCCTTAATGTCCCTTCATTTTCATTTAGAACTGATGAAAATGCAAAGAAATGTTTGGGGTTTAACTTTCAAGGCTCACAGGGCCCTTAACCCAGATATCAGCAACATCTGGATTATGAACATATTTTTGTGTATCTTTGCACTGATTGAGGTTGTTATGAAAATTCAAAATCTAAACTACTAGCTTAGGGGTAATATTTTTACCTGGGCTGTGCTGCTTGCCACCACAGTCAGGGAAGTGATAGCTAATGGGCTGGCCCCTCTCTCACAGCATTCTTGCTGCACTCCTCTACTGCTGCTGGTCCAGCTGCCTCTGCTGAAGGAAAAAGAATAGGTTGTACATCAAACTTGGAATAGTGGACATATCTGCTGTCTGTGTTTGTAAGTGCAAACTAGTATTCCCACTACTTACTAAATAACCCTTACTCAGTTTATCAGATTCTGTATCTAAATGACCACGTCAGTGTTTATGATGAAATATCCTCTAGTGTCATTATTTCCACCCTTCTATTTTCTGTTGCAGTGTATCTTTCAAGTATCAATTATTATCTGCAATATTCATTAATAAAGCTATCACACAATTCACCATTTAACCCCTTCTGTTTTACCAAGACACTGACAATTTCAAGGTTTACAAATTGCATTCATGAGAGAGAGGAGCTCACCACTGAAGGATGTATTCACCTGCAGATTGCATCTGCAGAAGGCTTGATACAAGGTTTTGACTGTTCGACTGTTTTAATTACACTTCATCATTGCCCTCAGTTTCCATAAAGCAGTACTCATGTGACAAAGAGCCATGCAAAGCTGTCTGTACAGGAGTGAATTTCACCTTTGGAGATTAATTACAAAGAGGTTTTGGTGCTGAACAATTTTGCAATGTTTCAATAAGATAGTTAAATCTCCCCAATGTGTTAAAAAAATTAATTCAAAATGTCAGATTTTGATGGGGTTGTGGTACCAAACTGTAAGCATCTGTGACTATTTTAACTTCTCTTTATCCCCAAATAAATAGGAAATTAAACATACAGGAAGAACAGCAGTAATAATTCCTGTCGCTTCAGAAAAATTGTACTGGACTTTGTCTCCAGAGCCATTTCTAGGTAACTGGCACTCTGATCCCATAAAAATTAGCTAGGAGAGGCAGCTAAAATTAACTAAATTGAAATTATCCCTCACTGCTCCAGCTTCTGCCCTCAATCAGCCTTGGAATTTTGATCCAACCCTTGTCCAGAAAACTGGAAATGTTTCTATAAAATGAAGTACAAATACACATAAGAAGTAATCTCTTGGCTGGAAACTCATTTTCATAGAGAAGAAAAACCAGTACCGTTAATGTAAAAATAACATCCCTGAAGGTTTGATGAAGCAGGATCCTTGGCTTACCTGGTTCAGTTTTGTTCAGAAAAATAAAACATCTCCAAGGGAGGGAGTGGTGGAAAACTAGTCTCTACAGCATATCTGATTGCTAGGCAGTATTTTCAGAAGGACTAAGAGTTCAAAACCTAGGCAACTATAAAAATTCAGTTGGAAATGCTTTCGTTCTCCTTTTCTCCTCCTTCTGTCTAAAATCTGCCCACCAAGCTTTTTAGTTTTGTTACGTTTTTCTTTCATGCCTGGAGAAGTCTCTCAAACAGGAGAGACCTTGAAACTGTAACAAATATTATGTTAATTTTGCAAAATGAGAGGGGGGGTGTAGTTGCTTCCCTACTCTTTATTTAATCATAGAAACCTCAAAATAAAACTCCTCAGATGGGGGACATTTGAGTGCCTGTGAAACTGATTCATGTCACACAAGCTCAGGGATTCAGTTAAACACCATTCATGCATTAAGCTCAATTAGCTGTTTTACAGAAGTGACAAAGTTTATTTTTATGAAATTGTTTTACAAAAAAAAAAGTGATCTGCCATCTGTTCCCCAAGTTTTGTTTGTTCCAGTGGAAGCAGAACTGATCTTCAGGGCAGTCTTCTACAAGCAATTCCTGAATGTTTTCTTCACCCATAAATAAAGAACATATTTATGAAGTTCAGAAGGAAATATCCACCAGGTAAGGTTTGCATTAGAAACCAATGCATGACAGATATTTTTTAACCAGTCTTACAGCAAAAAAAATTTTTTACAGGAGGGGTACTATTAGTTTGAAACTGATGCATTATCCAAATAAAGTTACATTTTAGTTTGTGTGGATTTTCTCTTCTCTGAGTTACCTTGGGTTTTGCCATTTCTTTGAGGCAAGACTGAAAATTTTTGTTCCTGTTTGGAAGGCCAGTATGAGACCCAAGGTACTTGCAACAGATCTGAGGCGAAGAAGGAGACTGGTAAGTTGCTGCTTATTTATTGCTGGCTGCCATGATGAAAAGCTAGAGGAAGCAACAGGCTGCCTTTTCACCTGCACTTCCAGTCTTGCCATTCTGAAATGCTCCACTGAAAGGTGGTAAGGGCTCCACTCCCACACAGCGTTTCTTCTGACAGTCTACACAGATAGGTAGAGGGATGAATGTGTGGGGAGCTACTTCCCCTTCATTGTTCAAACTTGAAGCTCTTGTGCAGTTTTGACACAGTATTGCTGCTTTTAACTCTGCTCGTGTCTAGAACAAGAAGAAAATTTGGTATAGATTGAGTGATTTGGTTCTTTCCAGCCTTGTTCCTTCAACCCATATAGGGGAGTACGGGGAGAAGCAATGGTGCCTTGTCTTTTCTCTGGCCTTATTAAATCCTGTTTTCTATCACAACCTTCAAATAAACACAGAAAATGTAATTTCTTGCTGAAGTAACACTGCTTACATAGACTGCTATGAGAAGGGGAGCCAGGGGGAGGAGGAGTCACTCAAAGATGCACCAGGACCTGAGAAAATTGCAAGATCTTGATTTTTCTGTCTGGGGAATTAAAGACTGCTAATTGCTCTCTTGCAAGGCATGGGTAGCGATTGTCACATTAGACTCGTGCGGAGGGATACGTGTCTTGTGCTGGAGGCACAACACGAGGGTGACTGTGCAGAGCAGCACAACCGCCCATCCAAGTGGTTGTCAAGTGCTCCAAGTAATCCAATCTGACGTGTGTGTGTTAACTTTCTTGCAGTTACCTTAATTCGACTTCAGTTTGTAGCTTGATAGTAAGCCTTCTCAGGCGTGCTCCCAGATACTGAACTAAACTGATTTGGCTCCTAGTTTCCACGCTAGTCTTTTCCAAAGGGGTGGTGGGAGATAATGCTGAGTGACGCCAGTCCCCAGCAAACCTCCCTGCCCGGCTGTACACCCCCATAAAAACTGGACTGAAAGCAAAGCCGCTGAAAACAGCCTGGTGAACTGGGCAGTAGTTCAGAGAACTTTGAAAATCTCCCTAGGGAGTGAATGTGGCGAGCTGGTTCGGAAGGCACACCGCTGTGTGACAGCCGCGTCCGTGCGGTGGTGGCAGGGGTGGAGAGGGAGCGGGCTGGCGGCAGCCAGGGGATAGGTGTGGGCGAGGGGCTGGAAGAGGTGGCGGGGGCACCTGAGCCAGGAGCCCCGCTCCAAGCAGCGCCCAGGGCAGACCGTGGGATGAAGGCGAGACCCGCGCCGGTTTTTGAGGTGCTCTGAGCGCGCCGCTGTGAGGCACCGCGGCTGCTAGCAGCGCCGGCCGCGCTGCCCACCCGGGGAGAAACCTCGGGGGCGGCGCCGCTCCCCTCCCGCACGAACTACAGCTCCCGGCGTGCCTTGCTGCCGCCTGCCCTGGCCGGGCCGGAGCAGGTGGCGCACTGCCCTGCGGGAGCTGTAGGCCGGGGGACATCGATGGGCAGCGGGGCAGTGGCGGGCAGGGAAGGGTTGTCGGTGCTCGGCCCGGCCCGCGGTCTGTGGGGGAGAACCGGGGCTCGGGCAGGGCGGGCGGCGGGGCGGGGGCGCTGCAGGGAGCGGGGACGCGCGTCAGCCACCCCGCCAGGCGGCGCGCGCGCTCCCCGCGCCGGATGCTGCGGGGGGAAGGGGGGGCGCGAGCGCGCGCCCGCCCCACCCAAGGGGGGGGGGGGGGAGGGAGAGGAGCCGGGGGAGCGCGCGCTCGTATGTAAATGAGCGGGCGTGAGGTCAGAGGCAGATGGAAAAGGGAACAGAAGGAATGGCCGCCGCGGCTCCCGCTCCTCCTGCCGCCGCCTCCCAGTGCCGGAGCCCCCGCTGCACGGCGGAGCGCAGGGGAGTCCGCCGAGAACTCGACTCCTGGCGGCACCGGCTCATGCACTGTGTGGGTAAGAGAGGGGGCGGCGGCGTGTCCCGGCTGCAGCGGGGGCACCGAGGGGCGGGGGACGGGGCGGCGAGCGTGGTCTGAGAGGGGAACGGGCAGCCGGGCGGGCGAGGCTCTCCGAGCCCGGGTCTGTCGGGTGGGCGGAGAGGGGGAGCGGGGATGGAGGAGCACCTCCAGCGGCTTTCTTGGAGGGCGGGAGCGGAGACGGGGTATGTAGGGGAGAGCGAAGGTCCTAAGCCGCCTCCGGGCAGCAGAGGGTGGGTGTTACAGCTTCGCCTGGGGCCGCTGGGTCCCTCCCGACACCGCCGACCGAGACCGTTTCTCGGCTCGGGTCCTTTTGTCTCGGCTCCTCGTCGTTCGCGCGGTGAGCGCCGGTGGCTGCCCCCCTCCTCTCCTCTCCTCTCCTCCTCCATCGCCAGTGCCTGGGGGGCGGAGGGGGGAAGGGAGCCCGCCTCTGTGTGTGTGTCTGTGTGTGCGTGCGCCTTTAAGAGGGAGCCGCTCCTGCACTGACGGTTGGGATTTGAAGTTTTCCCTCCCCCTGGAAGTTGTCATGGCGACGGCAGCTCTCCCCCCCCGCCCCCGGGGCTGCCCCGGTGGCTCTCCTGCCGGGAGGTTCCCCGGGTCACGTGACTCCCCGCGCGTGTCCGGCTGGCGGGGGCGCGCGGGCACCGGCGGCGTTCCCGCCTGGAGGAGCCCCGGGACCGGGGCTGCTCCCACTGCGCTCTGCCCGGGCAAATGCAGCCTCCCCTCCCGGCCCCTGTCCCTGTACGCGCTGGCATTCGGCACGTGTGCCGCCTCGGGGCGGCGGGCGCTTCGGTTGGGTTTTTTGTTTGTTTGTTTATTTGTTTGGGGAGGTGGGGTGTGAGCACTGATGCCAGGAACTGCTTGTTTGTATTGTTTCAGCAGACATTTCCCTTCTTGGGGAAATAGAATCCTTGATCTTCAAGTAGCGTGTTAGAGTCAGTGCCGATCCTTCCTGATGGCTGAGCGGGGAAACACATCTAGTGTGGCTGGGAGGGTGAGCAGCACTTCATTCAGTGTTTCTGCCTGCACTTGAGACAAGAGCAAAGTAAGAAGTGAATACCTAACAAGCTGGTATACCTGTATTTGCAGGCAATTAGCACTGTCCGAGTTCGTGGATTTTTTACAATTTTCAGTAACCTGGTGACTGCTTCATACGCACAAGCTTCTTGATCTTGCTGTGTTGCCCCAATAACACCTGTAAACACCTGTTATAACACCTGTGTATATGTTAACATGCCTGTGTATGCTTGCACTGTCTTTTTAGCTCTCCGAGTGGTAGTATTGTTTAGAAAACAGTGTTTATGTATTTCTGTACACTACTGCCCTATATAATGCTTCTAATAGAAATGCAGTTTAATTAGAATATATAGGAGAGGCAGTTTATTGATATAGATGCTGTGATAAGGTGTTAAATCTGAGAATGGATATCTCTCACAAGTGTCACTTTCTGTGGTTGCCTTTTATCTAATGGCATTTCACTTAAAAATTTAAACTAAAATCCTGAAAGTCTGAAGGGACATTCGGGTGGTCATTGCATACTGCCAGATGTATTTGGGAAACTGCACAGCACAACCCACACTGAGAAGGAGTGTAAAGAAATACCAAAGGTTGAGCCCTCTGCTGGGCAGATCTCCTGGGTTAAGGGAACTTCTTCAGAGTTGCCTTTTGGGTTGCTATCGGAGACTGAAATATTATAGTTCATGACTTAAACATTTTCATGAAGGACTTTTGCCTGTTATAGCAAAACTGTATTACGAAAGCTGCAGAGAAGGCTACTACACCGTGAATGGGGCTCTGACTGAGACCCTGGACTGCACTCTGATCCTGTCACTGAGAATTGCGAAGTGCAAAACTGTCACATAATTACTTACATTTTACACTGATTGCACTGTGGTGGTGCTTCACATTCAGCTTTCTCTTATTTGGAATAAAAGTTTAGGGTATGATTTCTTTGTATGTTCATGATGTAAAATTCAGTTACTAGAAAGGAGCCCTGAAATTGTTAGCAACTTCTAAGGAGAAGGGACATAGGTTATGGTTTAATAGTTAGTCAAGAGCTATCTCGGTTAAGAACTGTTACCTGGCATGCCTGTTGAGCAGCCCTTATCAGAGAGAGAGTGTAAACAAAGTGTCAAGAAAGTGAGTAGTCAGGATAATGGAGGCAGAGTACGCTTAACAGGTTTGGGCTGGGGATTTTTTTGTGTGTGGGTTTTTTTTCCCTTTACTCCTTTGAAATTCTGTTGCATTAAGTTCTGTAAAATAATCTCCTACAATAGCTCAAAATAACTTCTAAAGTAAAAATGGTTCATTGTTCTCACTTGCCAAAGTATTCCTAAGGATTTGAAGAGTCTAACAAGGTTAGTATTAACTGGAAGGTCTGAACAATGGCTGGGTTGATTGCTGAAATGGCAACATGGTGGAAGAAGGAGTGGTGAGTATGACGGATTTGGCACTCTTCTCAAGAATCATGTGCTTGTAGTAAAGGAAGAAAAACAGTATGGTAAGGCGGTAGTCCCCCAGTTCTTGAACTAGCATACTGTAAATCCTAACAAACAAAAAACCTGCCACCACCAACAGATTGCTCTACCCTTAAAATTCTTCAAAATGAAAAAAAAATATTGAAAGGTGATATGGTTCTGTGGACTACTATCTTTCGTGAGGCATTATATTCAGAGAACAGAGTAAGAAAGCACAGACTCCTTTAACAATGTTTCTGCTAAACTTTTTGGATGAGCAACTTTATTTTGATGTTTTGTGTCATTTACTGTATCAATACTAAATTTGGTATTGGCATTTCTGTAGTATAATTAATTGAGCACTTTGAAATAATTTCTCTGTCAAGGATTCCTCGTCTACTTTCTTTATAGAAGTGGTAAACTGAACAAGAGATAACACCTCCAAGACAGTGACAGGCTCAGGGTGGACAGTGTTCATATTTACAACAGTGAGACTGAAATAATATTCACTGGAGGGCTAATGATGGTTAGGGGCCTGTGCTCAAAGGGCTGAGTTGCCAGATTGTTCATTGGTCAAAACCTGGTTGCAGACTTAACTCTAAAACCCATGCATACATGTAAAAGCTTGGGTTTTGCCAGCCTAATATGTTAACTTGTGATCTGTGGAATATGATTTAAAGTCTTGTGTTAAAATACTCAAACACTAAGAGAATTTGAAAAGAAAAACAGTGAGAAACTTTCACTGACATTACTGAAAGTTTATTTGGTATCTAAACATCCTTGAAGGTACAAAAGACTCCACATGGTAAATGAATGGAATATATTAACAGAAATTTGAAATAGGTGTTCAGTACAAAATGTCTGTTCAGGTGGAAATCTTTGTGTGTGTTATGTTGAGCACTAACATTCCTAAAATGCTTAGGCTTGTGCTTATTGGATGCTCCTAACTCTTGCATGACTCAATCAGAGTTCAAAACTAGATGCTCTTAAAAGGCATCTGGAGGTCTCAATTCTGTTGGTGTCCTTACAGCTGTGTAGTACATGCTAACAAATACTGCGCATAGCAGTGCTCACTGGTATGTTTTGTCCTAGGTACAGTCTTTGTGACATAATTAACACAAAATACCCTAATTCTAAATTGTGTATTTATAGAAAAGTGACAGAAAGCTCAGAGTTGAAGTACCTGACTTAGCCAATAACCGAGTTCTGTGGTGGTTTAAATTGCAAGGTATTTTATAGAGGTGAATATCAGAAGGGTTAAAAATTGCTCTCTGGTGCTCTTTGATTAAAACTCTGTAATGTGAATTGATTAATTCTATTCCATCAGATTGAGAGGCTTTGACACTATGGAGCTATAAGTCTAGCTTTGTGATCAGCCTTAAGAAACAGGATTTTTGCAGGTTTCTTCAAGCAGTAATTGATCCCACTGCCCGATTTCATTTGAACTTCATAGATAGAGTGTTGGCAAGTACTTTGAGTTCCCATTACTTTCATGAATAGGCACTGAGTAGAAACCAAGTAGTTGCTGGGATGCAAGAAAGCTTCAAGCACAAGGTCAGGCTTTTTGCTATGTTATCACAGTAACCTGTGGGTGAGGTTTGGAGCAGTAACATGAGGCTTTTTAATGGAAAGTGCCAGGTAGCTCCAACCATGGATGTTGGAATCTTGCTAGGACCCTGCCGTGTGTTGTGAAAATGTAACAGTGTCTAAGTAAAACTTTCATTTTCAGTGAAAGATTAAAATATTATTGCTACTTTTTCAAAAAGAAATACATTGCTATTTGGGGGAAGGGCAGAAGTTTTACTGTTCCTCTGCTGCAGCTCAAGGGCACACATTTGACAGGAAATAGCCTTGGTATTGCTTTCTTATGAAAACTGAAATTTGATCAAAGTGAAAATCCATTTTTGTATGCTTGTGAAATCTAGCATACAAATACTCTTTTACTCTTGTTACATTTTTTCAGACTTTTTTCCTTCAAAACTAGGGTACGGTAGTGTATCTAATTCTGTTTTGTTAGATCTAGACTTTCAATTTTTTTTTTTTTAAAGTATTTGAACTTCTGCTCCAGCTTACTATTTTTGAACAAGCTGTCTCAAAACTGCACTTTTCTAGAAGAGGAATTCCACCCCAAACAAAAGATTTATAGCTGCTTCATTTGGTGGCATCCCCACACTTGTACCACTCCTGCATTAAATACCTCGTATCTTTATTCCCACAATATGCAGCAGTGTTCTCACTTTCCATGTGGCTGTAAGTACTTTGCAGCAGGGTTAGTGTCACCTTTTTTTGTAATACTGCCATGATTGTCAGTGATTTTCTATGGTTACCATAGTAGTAGTGGGAAAACCAGTTATTTTACTACACATCTGTAATGTTCTTGTGTATCTACTAGCGATTGCTATGGTTGCTCAGTGCTATGTTACCTGTCAGGCCACTAACAGACTTCATGCAGTAATGACTTCATTATGATACCTGCTTTGAACTCTTGCTTCCTTGGCACTTCAGTGTCTTTAAACAGCCAACAAGTCTGCTGTGGCCATAGTGCCATCATCCAATACAATGGGCAGTAGTACTGGTGTAAGGTGTTCCTGTGGATCTGTTGCGCTTTGAGCTGTGATGTGAAACCCTTGGAGTGATTCCAGTGTGAAGCAGATCAAGGAAGTAGTCTCAGTGTTACTGCAAATGTTGGAAGAAGAACAGGAGTGAAATCTAGATCAGAATCACAGCACAGGTTCACAGGCAGTTTTTGATGTAATGAGGGAAGATGGTATCGTGTGAGGGAAGAGCTCAAACTGGTATTACAGAGTCAAGTGTGCAGTGGGCATTAGCACTGAGCACTTACTGTGAACCGCAGTTTAAGAATGCAATAAAGTGCCATTTTGCATTGTGAAGTCCCATGGAACTGTTACCAGAATGGAGTAATTGCAATTCTGACTGCATGTTCATGCCTCTTGGATGCTTGCATCAGCATTCACTGGACCCCTGTCTGATCTGCTTTAACTCAGTGTCTGGTCAACTGGCCGTTATGCAGTTGGGGATTTGCAAAAGAAAAAAAAGAATTGATGGATGCTGCTGCTAGTACAAGGATAGGAATGGGCTTTTGCAACAGAAGCAGCATGGATGATAGCAGAAAGGAACCACTGGATTGGTTTAGCTGACAGGAATGGAACACAGTCCTAAACATACCATCCCAATTTCCCCTGAACAAAACAGGTTAACAAAAGAGCAAAAATGGTCGGTGTGTGTATATAGGTCATTGGAAGTTGCTGTGGTGTATGTATTGCATTAACTCTTTAGAGTGAAATAAGAGAAAACACGTGGGGTTTATTTTGTGTTGGATATCTTTGTTTCAGATACGTAGTGTTAAATCGGTTTCTTTTCCATATCTTCTCACAATCCATTTCAACTCATCAGCTTTTCTCTCAGAAAGAAGTAATTGCCCACTGCTGTCATGTGTTTTTGAAGGGCTATCTTATGATTGACTCTTGAGAGAAATTTATGTGGTGAGAACAGTACAAGAAAAGTTAGATTAATGACACCCAGAGACTTAGTTGAAAAGGCAGAGTGAGGAAGTCCTGTGTATTTAGCAGTAGATGCAGTACTACTTCACTGATCCGTTGTGAACCTGCAATTGTAAGGATCTATGGAGCATAATTTTTATGAAAGACAAAACTGTACCTGCTACATAGACTAATCCATGGATTGTGTGGGATACAAGCAGTGCTTGCTTTGAGTTTTTTGCAGTTGGAACAGAAATGTGTTGCTGGGCATGCCAGTAGATATGCATATCTTCAGTAGTGTTGATAAAACCTGTGATTGTTTTTGGTGCTCCCTACGTCTAGATGTATGTGGAAGCAGTTCAATTTTTAAGTGTTCCAGGAACTACTGTAATCTTTGTCAGTGTTTCTAGGCATAGCTTGGACTTTCCTAATGTATGTTCTTATAAGGTAGCTGTTTACTTTTTATGTGGCTGATAGAGAGCTGAGAAATTTAAACTCTGATAGTCTTTCTACATTATAGGCACTGAGAATTTCCTAAGCTGGGACTTGTGTAAACCAAAACCATGGAGTGCAAATAAAGTCACTGCAACTCCCTCTCATTTCTTCCCTTGATTTGGCATTTAGTAACTGTGCTCTAATGCTTGAGGTTGGTAACTTTCAGGGGATTTTTTTGTTGTTGTTGATGCATAACACGGTATTATTGTTTTTCTTTCTAAACTGACTGTACCTACCTTCATGATTTATGTTGACTGGTATGAGCATTCATTTATTAAACAGTTCAACAAACTAGACTGTAAAACTAATCTAACTTAACACTAACCTAGAAAACGGGACGGGAGACGTGGCAGGAGGAAGAAGAGGAAAGAGAAGGTCAGATCTAGCTGAACTTGGATCACTTTTCTAATCAGGTTTACAATGTATCTGTTTTTTCTCCTGAGTCAAGTGTAAGTAGCTTTACTGGGGAGGACAACGCTTCTGATTTTTAGCAACTGTTTATTTTAGCAACATCTTTGGGGGTTTGAAGTGAGCTGGAAACTACGTTGGCTGAAGAATGTCGTAACCAATGAGACTGTTGATGAGAGAGAATACAGTACCACTAACAATACGATCTTTCCACTTGTTCTCCCTTTATAGTAGAACTTGTCTGGTGTAACAGTGAACTGCCCTTCTGTTTTAAGTTAGTCTTGGAGGCTTACTGTAAGTTTTTTTGTTGTTGTTGCTCTGGGTTGGTTTTCTGTTAGTTGAGTCTCCTGAACTGTCTTGCTATGTAAGGGAAATAACAATAGGAATGTGTTATGCTGATCAATTTGTCCAATCAGTGTATGCTGTTGAGGAGCTGTATTCCAGCTACTAGCAGATAGCTAGGGCTTGTACTGCCTACAGCTAAAATGGGAAAAATTAGTACCACTTTTCCTTTTCCACCCTTGCTTTTTTTATTTTTCAGCTATATTATATGGGTGCTTTGAGCAGACAGTTACAATGGATCCCTTTTTCTTGAATATGACTCAAGTATCAGGGTTTCAAACAAAGTTGTTATTCTAACCTTTAGAGTTCAGTGTGTTTATGTAGAGTGTAGAGGTCAGGCAGAGCTTTATAGACTTCACTAACTTAAAATTCTTTGTCCCAGTTAGAACCACTGTCTTTTATATTATTCTTGAACCTTGCTCTCTTGAATGTGCTTGGTGGGAACTTTGATAAGATAGGTTGGAACATTAATAGAGGTTGGAACAAAACTGGATTGGTGTGATTCTCATGTATAGTATCAAACTTCTGAAAAGATGACATTCTAAATTCAGCTACCATACTTTAGGAAAAAAACCACAGAACACAAAACCAAACAAAACCGAAATCAGACACAACCTTGTTTGGGGGTATAAACTTATGTGGTACATCTCTTCTTTTTCCACTGCTAATCTACCACTTTATCCTTCCATTCACTAAAGGCATAAAGGAGCCAGGAAAAAGGGAGGGGAGAGTAGGGAAGATGGATGGTAGTGGCTCATCTGTTTGAGTGTGTAAGGGCGCAGGAGATGTATTGCAAAGAGCAGAGAACTCTGAATCTGCAGAAATGCACTGAGCTGTGGAGGCTGAATTCCTTTTTATGGGGCATGGTCAGCAGCATGTCACTCTGCAGATCAAAGAGCCACGTGTCAGGTGGGTGGTTTTTTTGTTTCCACTTCTGGCATGGTCCAGGTTCCTGTGTAGTATCTTGAGAAGCTGGATTAACCCCTTCTTAGATAAACATCCTATTCTTGGCAAAATTCTTCTAGCATCTCAGCTACTGCTCTTGTGTTTCGTTCTCAGCATCCATCCAGGCTTGTATTTCCATAACAGCATGTATTGCAAGAGTGTGAGTTGGGTAAATGTCACTAGATGTGATTGGTTTTTTATTTTGTTTTTAAGTTTGTTGGTAAATGAGAGCTCACTGAATTTGTGACCTCTTTAACTATGTTCCTCCCTTTCAGTTTCTAACTTAGTAGAGTCCTGACATCCAGTTATGAGATATCCTAGCTTTTGTGGCACCTGGGGTTTGATTACTCATGTTCAAAGTGCTGTTCAGTGGGAAAAATTACTGGTTTTCAGTGTGTTTTATTGTAAAATGTTGCTAGTTTATTTTAAAAATGCTTCATTTTCAGATTTTAAGTATTTATCTTCTCCTTCCACAGTTCCCAGCTTCTTCAAATCATCTTAATTAAAGGCTAGTTAGTTTCACACGTGAATAATAGTTCTCATTGTCATAATTCGACTTTCATGGAATTTTCTAGAATATTTAGCTTTATAAGCTAACTTTAGTGCATTTCTAGTCTGCTGATGCACTAATAAGTCAGAGGGCAGTGTGATTAATCTAGGGTTGAATATGTTCCTGCTTTTCATAACTGTTGTCAAAAAGCTTTGTATATCTTATTTAAAAGTTTTATTTTCCATTCTAAAAGCACTACACCATTTAGTAATGCCAGGTAGAAATACTAGTGGTGTAAAACTGGTGGACATCTTTTGATTAACAATGAATTAGTATTGCCATATATAATGTAGATTATAGAAGACTGCTTTAAAGGAGCCCTGCTTGTGATTGCAGCTGGCAGTTTGGCTCACAGAACAGAGTGTGCCACAGCAAGGTCCAGCTAAATGTGAAGATCTGACTTCACCTAAGTGTAGCTATTAAGCCCCCTAATCTGAAAATGGGGGAGGATTATCAAATGGCTACTGTTTTGTGACCTTACTTCAGATGTAGGTCATTCTGGTGTTAGTCACTGATGAGGGGGAAAAAAAATAGAATCTGTTTGAGTTTTACTGCTGACTTAAACTGTTCTGTGTATGAGCTTGAGTCCTAGCTGTGACAAACTGTTTCAAAAAATTTCAAAAATTATTCAAAATAATGCAGTGATTGTGGAGTTACCTGTGATTCTGGTATATGCTCCTTCAAATTTTTTATTCTTCCTGGACTGTCTCTATCTTTCTCTCCATCCTTCAACTTTCATGAGTAGTATTTAACTGACTAAAAACAAAATTGAAAGTGAGACAGTACAATGGCTGTTGGGGAAATACGGTTTATAAACTCATTTTTGCCATTTTGAAAGGTGTCCCTACCCACAGCAGGGGGCTGGAACTAGATAAGCTTTAAGGTCCCAAGTCTTAAAGCCATTCTATGATCCCTATTTACTTGAGAAATTTTACCACCTGTTGTGTGTTCCGCTCTGTTGTGGCTTTTCATGTCAGAGATCTTCCCATGATATTAAGAGAGTTTTAAAGCTTTCCTAAATGAAGTCCTGCCACACCTCTTTCTGTTGATGGCTAAATCTGAGGAATTGTTCAATTATAGTTGTCCTGTGATCTGTCAGGAAGTGAGATCCTTTGGTCAAAGTAATTTCAACTGTGCAGCTCTTATTGGATTCTTTACTTGTTTACAGGTGTGTTCCTGTCCGTCATTTAATTAGATGTGAAATGAAATGTCATTTTTTTATCTTTGAGGCCTACATCATACTCTCTGCTGATGCAACGAGTCCGAACTTCAGGTGTACTTGTATGCTTCTTTTAATTGTTGGTTAAATGTATTTAGCAAGGTAAAACTTTCTTGTAAGGAAATTGTCTTCTTGAGGCTGGACCATCTTCTTCAGCATTGCTTGTTCTTGTCTTCCTTCTTTTTTGTCAGTTCTCTGCCTGTTTTACATGCACAACTCCCCACAGGCTTGACAAAGTTTTGTCTTGAGATGCCAATTTGTGTTCAAATTGGTTAAACTGTGACAGCACATCTGTCCTAACTCTAACTGATGTATATGCCATAAGCACTTAATACCAGTCTGCTATAATGGTGTCCAAAAACGTGCACTCCTATTTCATGTCACCATTCCCTCGCAGCTATCTAAGGACCTCAGAAATGTGAGGTAGCTCTTGATTTTTGGGCTTTCTCTTTTTTCTTATGTGCCTTACTGCAGTTTGCTTTAATCCCTTACTGCTTTTTAAACAGCAACAACAAACCCTTCCTTAAACTGATACTGGCCTTGCTTTTGAAACGCCAGATGTTATACCTTCTCAGAAAGAATTTCTTCAACAAGACCATCAGACTGGTTAGGATATATTGGAAAGTACCTTTATTTCCCATCTGCATCCTTGTCAAAGTCTACTGACTCCTGAACAAATGGGTTTTAGCCTAGTGAAATAGGATTTAATAAGAAATGGTCCATTTGGAACCTGTGGTGTTGGTTCTTGTCTTGAAATGTTGAAAGTGCCCAGAGGGCTCTGAGTTTAGTGCTGATGTGAAAAACTGCACTTCAGCACCGACCCTAGATCAACTTTTATACATACCCCTCAGAAGAAATGGTGGATGAGTCCTGGATACTTAGTACCTTGGTATGTCACTTGTACAGAACAGAGTGTTTTCTTAAAGCTAGAGCTTCTCTGCAAAACATAAAGAGTTTCTTTACTGGAGAATTCACATCAGAGATAAACTGCATAGTAAATCCTAAAATACCAGAGTTTCTGAGGAAGGATTTGTCTGTAAAGCAGTCATGTCTAAATTACTGTTGTCATCTCTGGCAAGCACTCTTTGTCCCACAAACCTTCAAAGGATGAACTGAAAATTTAATACATCATGGATTTCTCATTTAGGTAGTCAATGCTTTCTGCAGTTACACTGTAGGAGAAAAAGCTGTGAGAGAAGCACTCTGTAGTGTGACCTGAGGAAACTTGCATGATGAGTTTAGGTTATCGAAGTCTGTGATATTACTTGCTGCATGTGTCTGTTAATTGGTGACTTTAGGAATACTTGTCCAGTGGTTCAGGAAGGGGTTTTGCTGGCCCATACCTGGCTTTATAAGGCCTTTACTCCAGGTTATTACATACAGTAGTAGTTTGATGGCTACTACTTGATGTAACTTGAAGTAATTTCCTGCTCTTTCATATTGTCTGAGGAGATCCTGACATCTTTTTGGACTGAGGAATCACATCACTTGCCTTGTCTGCCTCATTTAGCCACCAGCATCATAAACTACAGAGCCAAAACAGCCTCTTCTGCAGTTGTCTGTGGGAGTACTTAACTTGGTAGTGATTTGGATGGTGTATTTGAAGAGCTTTTAACTCTCCTTTGCTCTGTGTGGTGCTGCACTTCTCCACCTGCCCTTAACTGACCTGATTAAGTGGCATTCAGGCCAGTTGCAAACTGGATACTCGACAGCTTCATGTGTTCTGCATCTCAAGTGGCAGCCAGGCATTTTATCCTCTTTCGTTCTCAACCTTTCTGATAAGTAATAAATGCTGTTTTGCTCTTTGTGTGAGAGATATGAGTGATCTTGACCTATGAGACTGATTTGAGAAATTTGGTACCAGATAAGTAACTTTATACAAAGTTTTCCAGAATGCTGAAACTGAGATTTATGTGGTTCCTGTAGAAGTTTCCCTCTTGCTGGAAATACAGACTGTAATCACACCTTTCATTTAAGAAATACTATAAATGTATTCTTGACCTTGCAATTTACTTGGCTTCTCTAAGTGGTTGCAGTTGTCTTTCCAAATTGTTTCATTAAGAGGGAAAAGTACTCTACTTATAGATCAGCTCAAAGTACTGAAGTTTCCTATTTTGTCTTGCATGAGACTTACGGGAAGCAATGGGTTTTGACTCTCTTGGGTCAAACAAACTCACTAAACTGTGAATGGAATAATGAACTCTGCTAAAGATTCTACCTTTTCTATTTATCTTATAATTTATGGTTCTTATGGAGAAAAAGAAGTGAACCCCAAAACAACTGATTCAAATACTTTTTTTTTTAGCTGCTTGATCTTAGTGCAGAATTTGTGCTGAATTGTTTAAGGGGTAAAACAGGGGCATCAGCTTTTTTCTTTTTTTGCATTGTATTAAGTGAAGAGGTATCTCTTTGCTTTTAAAGCAGACTAACAAATTTAGAAGTGAGAATCACTGTCTGTGGAAATAATGAATGTTTGCTTTTGCTGAGGAAGAGACAGTGCTGGAATACAGAAGGAACAGAGTGTTTCTGAGTCAGGGGAGGTACTGTTTAAACCCGTCTGCCTTGTGTAAGAGCTTTTGTCTGTTCCCCACATGATTCAGGTATTCAGAATCTTGCCCCTAGGTACTTAAAAAATGTATCTGGTTTTCCTTTGTGGTGTTCTACTCCCTGCTCCCCAACTGAGGTTGGACAGTTGTTAGTGATGTGAGCTTTGTAGAGTCAAATCAGAAATTCAACTGTTAGAAAAATCTTCCAGTAAATTCTCAGATCTAGTCTATGGTTGAATTTGAGTGCTATATGAATTATGTTCCACTGCAGATAGGTTCAAGTCCCGCACTTTGAAGCTTACCATTTTTACTTTATCTTGTGCCATTTAATGATTGGGAGGAAGTTTATCAAAAGTGTTTACAGATGCATTCTAATTGCTTTAAAAAAAACTAGACAAAAAGAAACCCAAACACACCTGCTTAATCTTTGAATTGTGTCAAATATTAGATGCAAATCCCAGAGACTGACTTTTTCCTATTCTCTTCTTATGTGACACCTTTTATCTGATGAGAGTGCCTAATGTGAAGCTAAAATTTGAGTTTAAAGTATTTGTTTCTATATTTCTGCTTTTCTAATCTCCATGGGGAAATGAAGGGATTCAGCCTTCTTAATCAAAACTTAAACAATTGGAAACTTTTGTCTGTTCATTTCAGTATATTCTGCACGTTCAACAGATGTTGACTTAAACGATGCAGATTCCAGGTTGGTTGTCCATGGCCTGTAAGCTGGGATACCCCACCTACCTGCCTTGAGCAATGTCATCTTTTCTTTTATTCACTGAGCATGTTTGAGAACTGGTTTGAAATCACTGTTTAGCTGACTTCTTTCAATCTAACTGGAGCATCTGAGCCACTTGCGATTTTAACCTTGAGTACCAGAAAATATCTTTTAGAGGAAATAGGCATAGTTAAAAATTTTTATTTGAAGTGAAGTTTTTAAATAGATAAAAGTCTATTTCTTGTTAACATGTTGCTAGCTCTAAATTTTGTCTAATTTGCAAAGCCACATTCTGGCTGGATTAAAAAATGATGGCTGTTAGAGGAGCTTTTGGGGGGTTTTGTCGATCTGTTTTTTTAAAACTAGGTATTTGTAAAAATAAGCTGTAAATTAAAAGGTGAAAATACATGGTGTAGATATTATAAAATGCAGAAAAAGTAATTAACTACTGTTAAAAAGGTATGTTCCACTCATTTCATGCTAACATTTTGGTATTTCTAGGATTATTGAAATGTTCTTTAATAATCTGGTTTCAGCATTTGTGTTAATGATATGTTTGAAAATAAATATTTTGAAGAATGCAACACTGAGATTTATAGAGTTGATAGTTCACTTAATATTTTATAGTTTGGTATCTTGATACAAGATGCCTTCTGGAGCTTCAGCAGGTGAGAAAAGCATCAATTGATTTCAGTGGAGTCTAGTTGTAGGATTTCAGTCAATTTCAAACTTTTTAAATAATAAAAATCAATAGTTTCTCAATCACAAATAGTTCCTGAATAGGAGGAAGATGGATCTGCTGGGACAGAAGAACGACTTTTCTCCAGTTCATAATTTCAAAGCTGTTTGTGGGGAATAGGTTTTTTGAGTGACACAGAAATTATGGTTGAAAAGAAACCTGAAAATTCCTTTGAAACTGATTCTCTTCTGAAATTCCTCTTCCTTGTAAAACTTAGTGTCAGGCATCAGTTTCATGGAATGCTCTGAAGGCTTGTAACTTCTTTCGCTTGCAGTAGACACATAGTGTAATACAGAATCCTAAACTTCAGTTTCTCAAAAGCCCATCAGGCTAGGAATGGGTTTTTTTGTTTGGTTTTTTTTTTTTGGTTTTTTGTTTTTTTTTGGCTCAGTGAACTGGTGTTTTCTGGTAACTGTTTTTTTCCTAACAGTTTTTCTTAGCAGAAAGCCCAATGTTCTTTGATTCTGATAATCCAGGAAGTGTGCAAGACCTGTTTATTTGTTAGTTGACTCCTAGATTTTCTCCCAGATGCTGGTTCGCTGTGTGATACTGCATAATAGTAAAACAATGTTGTGACCTATTCATTGTTAAAGACTCACTGTGGACTTGACTTTTCTGTGGTTTAGTGAACATCTGACTAGGCCTTCATGTAGAAAAGAATTTGTCTAACGATTGTAAACTTGTTAGGTAAAATAGCCAAACTTTTTAACCCTCTTGTAAATCTTAAAATGATGATTAAGAAACAATCACATGCTTTAGGCACATGGTTTTCTGAAAGTGACGGTTGTTTCTGTGTCTTACTCTTGGGCATTATTTTCCTCATGTTGTAAAACACTTAAACTGATACCAAATGAGGACGTCATGAGCATTTTTCCAAGCTGGATGTAATCTTATTTTACTGTGACTTCCTCCCTCTGAATTTCCTTCTCTAAGGATACAAGATATAAACTGGTCAAATTATTGCCAGCACTGTTCTGAGTAACAGTTGGTATCTATCTAGCTCTGATGTAGAGACTTGGAAAAAGAAAGGCAGCAGGGTAAGCGTCAGAGTCTGAAGAACCAATTCCATATTTAAATGTCCCAGTGCAGCAGCTGGGATTAGATTACTGTTCAAACAGAGTCTTTAGAGAGAACAGAAATGAAGTTTTAGCAACTGTCACTGGGGTAGCATTTTTTTCTCTCCCTATCCACAGAGCAGTATAGTCACTTCTGAAGTGTCTTCCTTATGCCTTTTAAATCCTGAATAACACAAGTCTCTCAGAATATCTGGCTACTACATTAGAAATTAAATCTACTTTTAATTTTGGCAATGTCTGGAAGGTACAGTAAGAGGTGTCATGTTGAGCTCGCCGGTTTACAAGTCTGCAAAGACACATTGGCATAGAAGATTACTTTGGAGAATGGAGATGCTTCCCTTTCTATTGAACCTCATTTTTCTTGCTGTAATTTATAAATACCTGAACTCAGAGTTGATGCTCATTGCAGTCTTTTTTTAACCTACAAAACTTCCCCCTCCCACCCCCATTGGCTGCCACCCTTTTCTTTAAAACTGTGAACAATTGGGGGGGGAGGCATGACATTTCCTCTTTTTGTTCTGCCTCTGAAGTATGGCCAATATCAGTCTCCCTCTTTGTATTTCGCTTAATGTTTGTAACTGCTTAATGTTATAGCTAGTTCTTTTGATGTACATAATATTTTTCTAAAACTGTATTTCATCACTGTCTTCATCCCTGCAGTAAAGCACAGCATAGAGAGCTGAAACCAAGGTTTTTTATCCTAAGTGAAAAGTAAGCAGTTAAAACTGAAATTGTTCTGTAGTCTCATTTCAAGCTTTGGTCACCCTGTCTTGTTGGCAGCAGCAGTGTCCTCAGCTGCATTAGTTCTTGGAGTCAAGATTTGCAGAGAAGGAAGAGCATCATTTTAGCTATGGTTTGGAATTTGTATTGGAGTCTAAATAGAGGATTTCCTCCCTTTCATTTTGGAATCTCTGGTATGTTGGTTCCTGTTTGCTCAGGGAACTGAATCAATATGGTAAAGAAAATGAGTGTTTTAAGTGAAATGTTTAGAACTTTCTATTATAAGAGAACTTTTTTAGTGCTGTAAACAAGAAATGGCTTCAATCTAGACAACATATTCAACAGAAGCCCCCTCCCTGCTCCATTCCTATGCAAAAGCTGTCCTAAATTAAGTCTCAAGAGTTTTTCCACAAGAAAAATGGGTTGCTTTTTACCTGATAATCTGGCCAACACTTTATCAAATAAAGTATTTTAAGAATAGATATTCTATAGTGACATTACAAACAGGAAACATAAAACGTTTGAATAAAGATATAATAACTTTTGCTTCTGTTGTCATACTTTGTGTCTTGAGTATTCTGTCTAGGAAGTTACTTCATTGTTTTTTGTATAAGTGGCAAAAAGGTGATTGGGTGCTTGATTACTGGTTTGTGTGTTTGTATTTTTGGGGATTTTTTTTCCTTTTTTTTTTTTTTTAGCTCAGTGCTTCAGTTGTTTCATACCAAAGTCAGTCCTTTCCAGATTGTAGTAGTGGATTTAAAAACAAGTATATAAGTAGAACCAAACCAAAACAAGCTACCATCAACAGCAAAAAACCCATGACTTTGAGATTTATGTCAATATATAAACAAGACTAAAATTATTAATCCATCTATGGTTGGGGGGGCAGTGGGCAAAGAGGACAGCTGCTGACCTGTGGAAGGAAGGGAGAGGCAAAAGAAACGACCACAGATGTTAATGCTTAATTTAAGTTTCTCTGTTAAACATACTGCTCCACCTCTATAAAATATTAAAATAACTGTCTTCTCTACAGAATATTCTCCTTTAACAAGTTGTAAGGGAGTTGCTGCTTATATCTTAATGGTGGGAGAAAGGTAACTAGGTATAATTAAAAGATGGATGTAATTATTTTATGTTTTTCCAAAATTCTGAATTAGTGCTACAGAAAGATCATAAAATATTTTCTAAATAATTGAGAGTGGTCTGATACATCAAAGGAAGTTGGTGATGGCTGAGTAATAAACACATATTCTTAAGGGGTTTGAGTTTCTGATGTAATTAATTTTATTTTCCTGTCAGTTGGATGCAAAAAAAAATGCAGAAGTTTGGAGCAGATAACCATTTTTCAGGTAAACCAGTTCTCTTCTGTAGTGGCAAATAATGGTGGACAACAGAGTGCAAGCTGCACCTGGAAAATACAGGTGTGTACTTCAGAAGGCTGTAAGTTAACATGATTAGAAACTAAAAGATGACTGAACACGAGCTCCAAGTAACTGTCCTGTGAAAGGGATAACTTGTAAGAAAGGCAGATGACTTCTTCCTTTTTAAGTAAGCCGAAACAAAGTACTGCTTCCTACTCTTGCACCTGTATTAATGATAAGTAATATTTATTAATAAATATTGAAGCACTATTGAGAGAGAATGAAGAAAAGCAGAAGTTTTTCTTTCAGGGAAACTGCAACAGGTGCTTTGTCTACCTGGGGTACTTTTTAAAAAACCAAAAATTAAAGGGCTGTTCTAGTACTTGATGAAACTAATGAAGCTGAATTCTGTCTGTGGTATGATTGTTTTAATCCAAGGTAGCTGTCTTAGTAATGCAAGCCACTAAACTTCCCCCAGATATACTCCTGTACTGGGCCAAGCTAAATAATGCAGTCATGAAAATGTACAGAATAGGGAGAAGGATAAATGAAGTTTTTTATTTAGATATAGTACTTTTTTGAATTACATGCTGTTTTCAAAAGGAATTGCTTTTCAGGTGAGTGAAACAGGGCAAAGTAACAAGGATAGTGGGGTGAAATCTAAGCCATTTTTCTCATGGTAATGTCAGTTAATGTCAGTGAATTTCAGCTCAGAACTGTGTGTTTGTGTGTTATACCTTGGCATGAAGCTACTGCTACTTAAATAAAAGTGTGTGGGGTGTAGGGGGCAGGTAATGGGGAACGTTGGCCTGTAGGCTGGGGCATAAGCCAGTGTGCAGGATCTGTCTTTTGGTCCTTACTTGTCCAGAATTTCTTTCCAATGTGATTTTAGATTCTGAGACTCCTCATACAAGTTATGTAATAGTCCTCATAGATCAAGAAATACCAACTCAAAATATAGGTTGTATGACTTCAGAATGGAAACAGAATTTATATTACAACTAGATAAGTGTTCAGAGGCAGATGCAGAAACAGGAATTGAACTCTTGAGTTGTTATCAACAACTGGGTTAAGTAATAGTAGCTATTACCACATCAAAAAATAAAAAAAGGTAGTTTAATTTTAATGCTGTGTCTGGCAGTACAGTGCCGAATCTTATTAAATGTAATCTTATTCTTTGGATTTTCCTAATTACATTTTAAAGACCATTTATTAAATTTTGCAGCCTTTTAAGAATTGAAATCAGCAGTTCTGAACCTACTTTCACATTAGTTTTGAACATTAATGGGCTAAACTCCACACTGCTTAAAATGTGCGATTTTTTTTTTTTTCAACTTTTGTTTTTTCTGTTGAGAATATTAAATTCAAAAAACAAGGATACATGAATCTTCCTCGCTGATGCTTGTTGCTTAACAGGATCTTAAATAGGAGTAGGGGTGAGGCCTGATTTTATGTAAGAAGCTAAATAACAAGTGTTTTGGACTTCAGTAAAACGACTTGAACATAATTCAGATGTGACTCTTGGTGTATAGTAAGCCACAAAGTGAAGGGTGATAGAAGTTAACTTTTAGGAACACAGAAGTTGTGAAGATTTTAACATACATTTCTGCTAACTTTCCTAGGTGGGTTAGCACAATTGTGTTTTACAGAGCCTCAAGGTTCTTTTTTTCCTGCAAAGAGTCCAGAGGCCATAGCGCTTAAAGCCAAAAGTCTCATTTCATTGTAGTAAAAATATATGTGCATGCCTTGTCCTTCGAAGCAGTGTGCCAACAGTCTTACCCTGTGCCTAACTGATGATATGCTGGAAAAAAAGGGAGGAAGCAGAACTTAATTGGCATGCACCCAGAGTCTTCCAAATTCCTTAACCCATAGAGGAACTTAGAGAGGATAACAGGACCTCATCTAAAGGGTAACCTTTCACATTAAGATGAAAAATAGACCAGTAACTATGAATCAGATGAGCAATCTTGATAAGCATCTCCCTCTTTCATTTAAATTTTTTTCTATCCCTGTAAGGAGCATTCATCTACTGTTTCTTCTATGCATCCAGAGGTACAAATAAAACAGTCTCTATGGCTTGGAAAAATAGCAAACCAAAAGTGAATTTATTTAGAAGCATTTTCACTTTTATCTTTGAGCAGATGAACTGATAAAAAGCTTGTACTTTCCTAAACTGGAAACAGCTGCAGCAGATCAGAGGAGGGGAGAGCAAGTGTAAGCATAAGGTTTTTTTTAAAGGTGGCTTATTTTGGGGTTATTGGTATGATGACAGTTTGTATTACAGTGTTTTTACTAGGATTTTCCTTTAACGTTGTTGGAGCTTTGTCCCTATTTCAAACACAGTGTCTAACAGCATGGTACCTGGTTACATGGATTCCCAATTATCCTGTTACAAGTGCCTGCATATGCCCCTTGCATTAGTTGTAATTATTATAGTTTGTAGGAGTCTTGTGAGGTACTGCTTGGGATTTACTATTGTTGTGTTCTAGCACTGAGTAAACAACAAATCAAAAGTGCTTTGTGTAAATTTTTTAACTAAAAATGATTAAATTTTAGTAAAATATCCCAAATACAGTAGGCTTAAAAAAAAAAAAAAAAGCTTTGTAGCTAAAGGCCTAGAATTGGATTACTTCTTAAACATAAACAAGAAAAGGGGAAAAGAAAAAAGATTAGTAAAGGAACAAAGAGTCAAAGGGGAAAGGAAATGCATCACTTTTATGAAATGGACTATCAATTAAAAAGAACATACAAATACAGGAGTTAATATGGCCATACACAAGAATAGGGGAATCAAGAAATTAATATGATGCGGAGTGTACCAAACCTATCAAAAACTTTTTAATACAGCCTGTGCATATATTGCTGTTCCCTTTCCCAACAGGAGAGTAAATACTGCTTCCATCTTCAGACCCACCAAGTGTTTCATTTGAAAGCAGTAGTCAGATGTCAGCTTCCATTTATTACATGATATTTATTCTTTTTTTGGCTGTTCTTCTAACACATGGTCTGAGTCATTCATATTTTTGGAAAACATACTTGCAGTCTCCCCTCACTTAGAGGATGTGGGGAGGGAAGGAGGAGATGGGCAGTTTGAGAAGGTGATGAGTTCAACTCCGAGGCTAAAGTAATTATTTTCTCTCAGAAACATTATGGAGATAAAAGCTTTTGGAAAAACAATACCCAATGTATATCTGTACCTGTCTGACCTCAATTTATATTGTATAACTGTTCAATTACTATATCTTTCCAAAATTAACCTAGACCAACTTTGCATTAAAATTTCTGTAAATCTTCACCTCATAATTTTCTCTAGGCTTAGTGCAACATAGGCTATCTATTGCTTCCAGGGTGACAGGGACCATGTGGCTATTTACGAGATTCTGAATAGAAGAGGCTTTTATAATGGACAGCCATGCTGCTGCTGGTGAGGAGTAGGATGAAGAAAAGGTATATCTGGTCATGAGTCCTTGTACATTCCTGGAGTACCTCTAAGTGTGTATAAGGCATGCTGTGTTGGAAGCTTCCATGGACTGTATCCATTTAATTATTACACTTTTTATTCATGACAAAGAATTTTACAGCCTGCACTGTTCATATGTAGCAGCTCTCTAATGTGTAGATTGGCTTTAAGATGTCTCAGACACTAAGTAGTTTACAGTGATAAAACATTACGGAAAACTTTATGATTTAAGTTTTGTGAGCAGCTGAAAGGTACCTTCTCTTTAAGAAGATTTAAATAAAAAGTTGTGAAGACAGTCTAAAGACTTCCTTTGGACCTAATAATCCTGGTTTAAATCTGAGTAAACTTGTAGAGACTCTTAAAATAGCATAGGAATTCACAAAGTATAATTTTAATTGTGCAGTAATTGCTCTTCACCTTGCAATTTCTTTGACTTATAAAACAGTAGGATAACTCAATATAAACCTTGCCATAGACCCTTGGCCCGTATAAGACTTTCTGGTTTAGACAAGACAGTACAGCATCCTACTTCTAGTTCCACTGCGCTCCCCCCATCTTGAGGGAGGGATGTAAATCAGTGACTGCTAAGCCCACAGAAAATTACTCAGCTACTTAAGTTCCTCACTTTCCTTGGGATCTTGCATTCTATCTCATGGCTACTGTGGCCCAGACCACTGTTAACTGTCACATCACTGATTAACTCTTTCTTAATGATAAGTAGCAGCTAGATAGTGACTCCTCTATTGAGCTTGTCCACCACCTCAGGCAGGTCTGTCCTCCAGACACCACAGAATCTCCTGGGTTGCTTGTGCACTGGCATGTTGCATTTCTAGCATGTGTCTTGGTGATTGTGCAGCCTTTTTTCTCTTCCTTCTTTTTTTCTCTTCCTGGTGGTGGTGGTTTTTTGGGTTGGGGTTTTTTTTTTTTTTGAAAACTTCATCTACTAACCCTTGATTGGCAGTCTGTATAGTCTGTAACAGATGTTCACTATGATGTTCACCTGGTTGAATCCTGACTTGTAGATTTTCAACTGTCCTGTAGCCCATTCCACACTAAGGCTCCATTTGTTAAAGTTAAAAATCTAAGCACTGTCCTTGACTTTTTCACTTCCCCTTTCTTAAAAGCCAGTATCCATCCAGTGCAGTTGTGCAGTTGTGTGAACTCTCACCAGTAAGATTGCTACGTGCTCTGGTTTATAATCCCTGGTGCTTGCTTCCTGTGCTGAATGCATTCATATACAGCTGCTTAAGGTGTGTCCCTGCTTATGCCACTTGTTCGGGGGGACTGTAAGGTCCTTGTGTGCATTTACCCTCTCTGCCATTCTCTTCCTTTCTAGGCTTCAGTCTCCACTTTCCTGACAAAGCTAGTTTGAAGAGCTCATTGTGAGGCAAGCCCATTGGCAGAGATGATTTGCATTACCAAATAGATCCTGTCTTTCTCAAGCACTCTGTTTCTCAAAGGATCTTAATGTTGTAAGAGCTGATGTCCTGCCTGCAGCCATGTAGTCAGATGTTGATCCCACAGGATGTTTGTTTGCCCTAGGAAAGCCTTCGCCCTGGATCAGCACCTGGGCTCTGTTATTTGTTACATTGACACATGGTGTCGTTCACCATTGCCGCTGTGCTCCTGTAGTTAGCTCTGGTCTGCTGAAGATCACTTTTGGCAGCATCGTTGTGGCCAGGTAGGTGCACAGTAGATGATATTTACAATGGCCAGATGAGCCCTAAGAGTTTCACTGCAACATTCTGGGTTTGGGGCAGAGGCAAACAGCTGAACTTTTAAGACAGCCAGTCTAGCTGCTGGAGAGAAGCCCCATGGGAGTCTGCAATTACTGTCACCTGTTGCTTCCTTTTGGTGGCCTTGTCTGTGACCCATGGGTCAGGCTTATATGCCAAACCTGATAGATCTTGTTTCTGGGCTGTATGCCTTTTTGGTACCCGAATAGCTACCGATGGAAAAAGAGAGCCCCCCCTTCCTGTTGCTGGAGGTCACGGCTTCAGCCTCCCTGCTCATGGGAGTTCCTGTCCCATCCCAGCCCTGAGTGCCAAAAGCAGTAGAGTTGGTGGGGAAAGGCGGGAGGGAGGGAGAGTTAATATGGGAAAAAAACCCTGTTCACAACTTTATTCAGAAATGCCAAATCTGGAAACTTGTAACTGTGTTAAGAGACTAGCTGAATCACAAATTTCTACTTATGAAGACAGTTAGAGGAACCCATCTTTGATTTTAAAGGGTGTCAGGTAATAAAGAAAGCTGATTCTTTCTACATGAAGATAGATAAATTTATTAGAGAAATAAGGAGTTTGACAGATCAGGGTATTGCAAGTTATTAGAGCCAAGTGTTGCTTTGCAGTTTGGAGCTAGAAAGTGTCAGATCTTGAGTAACAGTTTCAAAAGGCAGTTTGGAATCAAAGAGGCAATCAACCACCAAGAGACAGAAAATTCTGTAAAATTATTTTAAAGCAGAGTTTTTCTATTAGTGAATCATAAAAAATATAAGCAAAGTGTATTTCTGACTGGTTTCTGTAGACACTTCAGGTTCTGGAGAGTTCCAAAGCTGCTACTACTGTTTGCTTAAGCATACTGACTCAAGAAGAAAAGCAAAGGTTTATTGAACTGCTTGTGTCTAGATGGTTACATTTTAGGAATCAGTGCCAGCATTCATTCGTCAGTACTAGTAACTAAGATACATCTTCATGTTTAGGTTAAACTAAAATTGTATCAATTCTGCTGAGAGGCAGCAAAAGTACTTTGTGGAGCCTGGAAGTAACACAAGTGCTTTCTGGGAAAATTTTAGCATAAGGTCTGAAAAAAGATTCTCTTGATGTTCATAGGTTGTACAAGTAAGTGTTCTTTTAAAAGAAAGTATCCAGTATCCAAAGGTGAGGAAGCAAATGATCGTGCAGGCTAAGTCTGTTGGCTCTTTGGAGCCGTTCTGTAAGACTTGGAAGAGAAACAACTCTTTGGATGGGTAGGATGGAACTAAGTTTGGTGAATTAGCAAAGAAGCAGGCTGGTGTGTCCTTTCCTCAGGGTAAGGAAAAAAAAACCAACAAAAAAATCCAACAACCCCCAGTGTGCTAATTGCCGTCTTTAATACAAGCTGTATGGAAGTCTGTTTGGAGATTGCATTGTTCCTTAACAAACTGCTGCTTCACAGAGCTGGGGTTTCTGTGCTCATGGTTTTGCATAGGCAGGAGCAGGTAGTAGGGCAGGCAGATACGGACAAAAGTAAAGGCAGAAACAAGTAACACCCTCCACGGGGTGGAAAGGGTGGTAGATGTCCAAAGACCAAGGAGGTTTTGGGTGCTGGCTAGGACAGTAAATAATCTTCCTGTTGTTTGATTGACAAAGTCTTGCGAAGTACGAGTTGATGTTTGCTCTTCTGAAATAAGCGGAGTTGTCTCCAAGATCTGCTTCATTCATTTCTTTACCCAGTGACAGTAACTTGCCAGAACCTAACCAGCTGCTGACCTAAAATGGCTCACAGTCTGTAACATTAGTGGTCATAGCAATACACATGGTGTGTTCTGTATTTCCGGTCTGTTGTGTTTGGAGAATTGCTGTCTTAACTTCAGGCTTCATCTCTTGCTTTTTTTGTCTGTAACCCTTTGAAGCCAGAAGAACAGGGAATTTGTGCAATGCTAATATGATGTGAATTTACATTACATTGAATCTAAGAGTCACTGGATGATGCTTTAAGGTAAATTTTAGTGTGTGCCTGGGCCTTGGGCTTTTTGCTTTCTAGTTCTTGTAGACTGTTTAAAAGATATGTGTATATCTATTTGTGAGAGGACAGTGCTTTTGTCATTTAATTTGTGTCATCTCATAATACTATATTTATTACAAAGAAAAGTGGAAGATAAAATCCGTATAGCTCAAGATACAAAGGTATAAATCCATTTATAGTTAAAATAGCAGATTTGTCGAGATTATAATTGATTCGCAATATAGTCCATATACTAAAATTACTTTGCAATGCAAATTATAAAAAAACTGACCTGTCAAACTAAACAGCTCCTATGTGTTAAGATAGCTTCCCTTGTCTGCTTTAAATATGGTACATATTTATTCTTCCTTATACTAGTACACATACAATCTAAACCAAAAAGTAGATACAGTCTTTGGTGAGAGAACAGGATGTTGTGTTGTCTTAAAAGACATCACATGATGAGCAAATTTTGTGATTCTGAATGTTCTTTGTTGATGGCAGTTGTTTCCTGAAGATTTTGGTATCTTTTTTGTGGTGTGATGATAAAATAGTCTTGCAAAGTTCTGGTCTAGCAAAATAGCTACAGACAGGCCTTTAGTATAAAGAATGAGAACCTTCAAATGCTGCTTTGAATTATCCTCTTATTTTCAAGTAAGCTTATTATTTGAAAGGAGAAAGGGGGGAACTTGGAAGCTGTTTCTATATTGAACAAAACTTCTGTTATATTGGTGCTGTAAATTCTTACCATATTTCATCAGTTGTCATGCATTTTTTTGTGGGTTTGGGTTTTTTTAAAAATTTATTTATTTATTTATTTATTTTTCAATCCTTTTATTTGCTCTGTGTCTCATCTGCCTTATTGAAATATGTGATTTTTACCAAATACCTAAACAGACTAGCTGGTAAATCTGTAAAATAATTGGATTTATCTAATCCTTAGTTTTAAAACGTTTTTGTACGGATACAAAGGACTAGAGAGCACTGTCATGGTATCAGAAACAAAAGAAGCTTGCTTTTTTCTATTCGTAGAAATATTAGCCTGCTCAGATTATGTTGTTTCAGGAGATCTTAAATGAGAAGTTTCTGATCTTGAAGTTTTCATTTATTTTTATTTTTTCCTCTCTCTGTACATGACTTTGTTTCTCCTGCTAAGAGAGGAACTCGTTCACTTACATAGATCAATGAGGCTAATCCTTCCACCTTTAAGATTCTGTGGTAGTTATTTTAAGTCTAATGAGGTTGTTGGGGCATGGCTTAATAGGCTGATTGTGGGCAGATGGCAGTTGCCTTGTCTTATTTTTATCTTCTAATGCTGCTGAGTAGTCCTATAGTGGAATGAGTAAATATTTGTTTGATAAATGTAACAATTTTTGAAATTGTCCTGAGAATTTGAGGATACTGGTTGCCAGTTCTCTGGAATTTGCTTTCTTTCAAGAAACTTTTGATTTACTGTTTTAAATGTTTCTTTTGTCTCCAGGTTTTGAAAGTATTTTAGAAGGGCTTTATGGACCAAGGCTACGAAGAGACCTCAGTTTATTTGAAGGTAAATGAGCCAGCTTTTAGTGCAATGACCTTAACTTACTGGTTTTTCTTCTAGCTAAAGGTAGTTTCAAGTATGTATTGAATTTGAAAAAGGAAATCTTCCAATGCTTTTCTTTCCAATGGTCGTTTACTCATTTTCTTGTCAATACTGTGCATAAGGAAAACACTAGGTAAAATGATACCTAGGTTTTGTTGCTATACAGGGGAATTTGGATTAGCTAAGCTTTTCTGTGAAGCTCTCATGAGAAATACTTACTCTTCTGGAACAGTGCATCTCCTACTTTCTTTTTGAGCATCTTTTCGAAAGGGAAGATAAGCTGCTCAGCTTCCTATTGACATTAGTTGGTAGAAGGAAGGTAGTGGATGCTAGTTTGGTCTTGTAGTGGTCAAGAAAGTTTATGCTTTTTATATATTCATATTTTTTACATCTTTATTATATATAAACCAAGCTTTTTATTTTTATTATACTTTATATATGTATAAAGTCATAGCTGTATTTAAGTGCATGTGTCAGTGTGTGTGTGTGTGTGTGTATATATCTATATACACACCTTTTCCATTAACCTTATAAGACCTAACATTAGTCCAAATGGGTTTGGTTTTGCTGGAATAGCTGTCAATAACAGCTAAGTCCTTAGTTAAGTGTGGAATGATATATCTGTCTTTGCCAACATGAGGGCTGTTGCTTTGAAGTGTTGCAAGAAGTGTTTTCCCAAGTTCTTTTTATGTCTTAAGAAAATGTTCTTTCTGTTATTGAACCTTCAAAATGTTCTGTCCCATGTCTTTACAATTCATTGTCTGATAGTGTAATTTGGAAAGTGTATCACTTATTTAGTGCTAGTACGTGGGGTAGAGTGGCATGTACTGTATGTTTTAGTTTAGGATACTTTTGGAGTGATTGCTTTAACTTGGTTATGGTTTTGTCCTCTTTATATTGTGCAAGTTCCTTGGCTTGTATCATATGCATAAGACAGTATTTTCATGGGGAAGGGGGGGAACTTGAAATGCTGATGTTTTCAGAATATTTTTTCATGTCTCAAGCTAGGCATGCCACTAATAAGACATAAAAACATTTAATAAATATGTACAGTTGGATTAGAGCTTGTTTTCATGAGTAGTACTCCCATCTGCTGTGATAAGCACATTTGAAAAGGAAACAGGATATTATTATAAGTTTACAGTACCTCTTTTTTTTTTTTTTTCCAGGTTATAATTCCAATAGGTTGTATGTATTGGGCTTTACACTGATTAGTGGTTAAAGCTTTATTTTTTTTTTGTATCAAAGAGTTGACATTTTCTTTTTTCTTTATTTTTTTTCTTTTGTTTTTGGGTAAGGAGGCAGAAAGTACTGAGCTAATGAGGGGGTGGCCAAAGTCTAAGTGCTACAGTTAAGGGAGCGTGATATGCTACACAGTAAAGTTTATATTGCTTGTTTAGAGTTCATGTGTGCAGGTATTTGGCCTATCTTATGGGTAAAGTTTTAACTTTAACTTTTAACTTATTTGCCTTATGTTGTTGAAGATTTCTTACCTATTTAAAATCTGATATTTCCATTGCTTGCACATCTTTGCTATTTGATGTCCTTGTGACTTTGTCTTGCAAATTAAATTCGTGTTTATCTAAAATGTAAAGTTTCAGAGCTATTTTTTTTTTTCAAATTCTGAAAATTTTTGTCAGTAATGTGCAATTAAAGCCTATTTCCATGTTTGACGCATCTATAAAATTGATTTTAGTTCTGGAGCCAACCATGGAAGAGAGACATGGCGTGGTAGGTTGGGATGCCCACCTTACCTTACTATTTTTGGTTCATTTTTATAGATATAGTGTCTGTAACTTCAATAATGCTATGTGAAATTGTTTATACTGGCACAGTGTAGGTCAGCTTTATTATTAATATAGCATACAGGGCTATTTCTGACTTGAAATCTGAATTTGGTTGTAAAGATTAGTACAGAACTCTCAAGTAAAATCTGTACAAATCTTTCCACTGTCATAAGTGCCACTTTTCACTTTACAGATAATGAAACTAAGATACAAAATAAATCATTTTCCTTAGTTAAAAGATAGCTGGTAGAATTAGAACTCATGTTCTTAGACTCTAAGCAATGTGCCTGAATTACTGCATCTTTTAAGCTGTTCATTTTCTTCATCATAACCACTAAACTTATACTGTCAACATGCAATATTATTGCTCATTAGCAGCAAGAGTATGTTTTCTCGAACATACTTCAAGAAATTATGTGGCTTTCTTGTGCAGAAATGTGTGAGAATTGGCTGAAATATATGCTGCTTAGCTACAATAGCATTTTTTCTCTTGCGTTCTTGGTTTTATCTATTGTGACATGAAAAAAAAAAATCAATAATGTGCATTAAATGTAACATGATTGATATATTTCCTCCTTAGTCCTGTCTTGAAATAGTATTTGGTCTGTAGATTAAATTATTGTATTGTATTCTCTTAAAGTTACTTGAGTGAATAATAACTTGTAATGACAGTTTAAATTTAAATGGTAAAAGGTACACTTCAGCTTTGCTAGACCATTATACTTTCCAAAAAAAATACCCTGTAAACCTTTGTTTTGTATCTTGAAATTCTTGTATGTGTAGGATTTATTTTGGACTTGCTTAAATGGTTCTTCTCACCATTATTCAGCACCAGTTTGTTTTCCTGACTGCTTGGATTCTGCAGCTTCTGATTGCAAAGGTGTCAAGTTCTGTATCTTGGCATCTGACCTTGGTTCATGCGCTGAACTGAGGCTTCTTATGTCAATGAATCTTTAGGGCTTTCTAATCCTTGCCTTAGCTCAAAATGAGTATAAGTAGATTCACATATAAATTGTTTTTCTTTACATTCTACTTGTGGATAGTTAGCTAAACTGTTAAAAAGCTTTTCCTCCAATCAGGTGGTATGTGTGTACTTTCTTTTTGGGGGAATTATGTCCTGGGGTTTTATTCTCTTAACCACTGAGGACAAGCTGTCTTGTTGGAGAAAAGCAGCTCTCATTATTAATTTTTTTTCCAGGAAAAGATCCTCTTTATACAGGATGAAAGGTTTTATTTTTCCTTATGTTGTTTTGAAGTATTTATAGTAGTGAAAAATTATATTAGAAACACAAATCTAATAGAACTGGAGTTTTTATGAAATTAAAAATAGGAAGTACTTGGTAAACACCTCAGCTGTTTTAATGTACTTATTAGGAAGCTGTAGTGCTGTATAAAAAGAAAGGGGGTGATATGTTCAAAATTGTCATAAATAGCTGGAAAATCTTTTGGGATTATTATTATAATAATCAGAAAATTATTATTATTATTATCAGAAAATACTGGAAAGTAAGGCTTGAATTTTTTAAGCTATTTTGTATTTAGATATACTAGATAATTATTTAGTATTGTAAGATGGAAACATGGAATCCGTTCAGTACTACAGATTAATTTACTTAATTCAGCATTACTTCTTGGGAAAAGTGGTTTGGGGAAACAAAGATTTGAATCTCTTAAATGAATAAAAATTCTTTTTTGTCCAAGTTCACCATTTTATTCTTAAAAGATGGAAACAAATTTAACAGCTTTGTGCTAAATTGTTTTGGTGTCAATATAATAATAATCTGTACTGTGTTTAATATTAAAATGCTGTTTTCACAGTCTTAGCAACTTTTTCTCATGGGCTGGCAAGCATTATAGGTTGTCTGCAAATCTTTCATCATCTGACCCCCAAGCAAGATAAAATGGGGAGGGAAGATTCATCCTAAATTCAATGCAGCCGATGCAAGTTTGTTCTGCTTAAAGTGCTGTCTGTGCCTCTGACTTTTCTGAGAGTATGGCTGCCTATCTGTAGTTAAAAACTTAATAGTGGTCTCAGGATGTTTCCTGTGGTGGTGACCTGAGACTGTTGGCTGTCCGGCATTTGATATATCTTGTATGTGTCTGCTATCTGATGTCAGTTTTGCTTAGCGCACTGGCAGACTTAATATGTTGTACATGATTTGTACTATTTTGAATAAAGGGTTTAGTGTTATGTAGAGCTGATGTTTCTCAAGGTTTGCTTTTTTGGCAATACACAAGGATTGCTCTCTAGTTTGACTTTTACCAGTGGAAATTCAAGATTCCAAGGCAGAAGAATTTCTCTGAAAGCATAAACCTGTCTTAGAGTTAGGTGTAGAATCCCAAGGTTCATAAATAATTTTTCATGGTTGCAAGGAAAACAATGAACTTGTTATGAAGAAATAGTGTTGTCTTTATGCTGTGGACATCTTAAAGGAATAGCTCTAACAGGCTGGGACAGCTAGATTAATTCAGCAAAAATGACTCATTATCTCTTGTTACTGTCCAGCCAAGAAAAATACTATGTCTGTTCATGATCATCAGCTGTCCAACCTGTAAAAACTACTGTTTTGCATCCCTGAAAGCATATAACACATTAATACAGAATTCTGTTCTAATTAGTATTTTAGATCTGAGTAAACTAGGTTCAAGTAATTATCTGGAATTACTTACATTTTGTTTGTGCTCAACTGAAAAAACTTTATTTTTCAGAGTCATTTTATTCTGATTTTGCCTTTTTAATAATATCTTTGAGAAGAAGTAAAAGCTCAGCAGTTGTGGGAGAAGGGTGGAGGACAGTGGGCAGTGGGAAACAACCCTGCAGACAGCAAGGTCAGAGAAGGAAGAGGGGAGAGGTGCTCCAGTCACTGGAGCAGATTCCCCTGCAGCTCATGGAGAGGACCATGGTGAAGCATGTAGAACCTGCAACCCATGGAGGACCATGTCAGAACAGATATCCACACTGCAGCCCATGGAGGACCCACTGTAGCAAGTGGAGATGCCCTGAAGGAAGCTACAGCCCATGGAGATCCCATACTGGAGCAGGCCTCTGTCAGGAGCTGCAGCATATAGAGAGGAGCCCATGCAGGAGCAGGTTTTCTGGCAGGAGCTGCGGCTCTTGTGGAGTGGTCCCTTCCTGAAGGACTGTGCCCTGTGGAAAAGACACGTACTAGAGCTGTTCATTAAGAGCTGTAGTTGTGGGAAGAACACTGGAGCAGTTTGTGAAGGCCTGTAGCCCATGGGAAGGACCCCAAGCTGGAACCAGGGGAAAAAGAGGAGGAAGTAGCAGAGAGGAACTCTTACGAGCTGAGGGCAGCCTGTTTCCCATCCTCCTTGCACTGTTTGGGGTGGGGGAGGAGGTAGAAAGTCAGGAATGAAGGAGTGAAGCTGAAGCCTGGGAAGAAGGGGCGGTAAGGTGGTTTAGTGTTTTCCCTTTCTTATTATGCAAATCTGTTTTTATTGGCTCTAAATGAAATTTATTTTCCCCAAGTTGAATCTGACTTCCCTGTGACAGTAATTGGTAAGTGATCTCCCTGTTTTTATCTTGACCCACAAGTTTCTCCTTCTTATTTTCTCCCCTGCCATCTTATTTCCTCACCCCTGCCCTATTGAGGAAGGGGAGTGAGGGCATCCCTGGGTTGGGGGGTGGGTTGGCAGCCAGCCAAGATCTGGCTACCATCATGTGCTATTAAAAGCAGGTAATCTCAAGAACCGCCCTAAACAGAACTGTGATTGTAATTTAGTGGTACAGAGACAAGGAGGAAACATACCTAGTAATTAATAATGCGGGGTGAAAAAGTTGTTTAGGTTGTAAGCACATGAACTGGAAATGAACAGGGTGGAGAAGACCTTGGTGTTGTAGTTAATCGTGTTTGCATTCACCTGCCAAAACACTGCAGCTGCTGCATAACTAGGACACTGTAGGAACAGTACTGCCTGCAGTGTAAGGAAGTCTGGTGTAAAGGTAAAAGACATAATCGTGAGGTCTTAGTCCCCATGTTCAGGAAACAGGTGTTCAAGTGAGACTTGTGCAGAAGAGATGGAGCTGAATCTCACGAGGAAAACCAGGTGGACTAGATTAGCCACAAAATGAAGTTTAAAGGGGGTAATGCTAGTCTCTGTAAATGCATCAAGGTGCTAAATACCTAAGCAGTTTCTGTTCATAGATACAAGAATAATATTGCCAGAAAAGTAAACTGGAATAAGTTGCCATGTGCAATTTTAAACAAAAAATTAGAAGCTTAGTTTTAACTATTAGCACCGTTGGTTTGGGAAAAGTGTTAAAGTAAATGGTGTTCATGAAGAGAAGGGTATTGGTTGAAAACTCTTAATTTTTGAAATGAGGCTTAGTAAGTTGTCTAAAGAAAGTAGATGATGTGTCTCCATTCAGTAGAAGACTGGAATTTATATAGGCAATATAAGTTTAAGTCCTGCATTCCGTCCAGACCAAAGTACATTTTCTGATAAAACATATAAAGCACTTTTCTAGATAAAGTGCTACAAGTGAGTGTAAGGCTTGGATTTACCTATAGGAATGATATCAAATCAATTAAAATACTGTAAGTACAACGTGTGTAGCTCACATGATGAGGAGTCCATATTCTAATTCTTAGCTTAGTTTACTACAAGTTTGCACACCTCAGTTAAAAAGAATGATGTCTACAATTCATAGCTTTCTTTGCAGTATTCAGGTGCCTCCACTAATTATGACAGATAATCAGTTTAATTACTACACTACATTGAGTTTACCTTTCCTTTTAAGAAAGGCACTCTCTGCTATTTGCAAGATGAGCTGTACAAGCCAGACAAGAATTTGATAGTATCTGAAGAATTGAATACAACTGAATGCATTGTGCCAATAAATACATATATTATTGATGGAATTTATTTAGGAGAATTTTAGGATGTGTATTTTGTTCTCAAAATCCATTTTTGCTTGTTTAAAACATCTAGCTTTCTTTTCTTCCTTTAAGACTGTGAGCCAGAAGAGCTAACTGACTGGTCTATGGATGAGAAATGTTCCTTTTGTAATTTACACAAAGAAACAGCCAGTGTAAGTATGAGCATTATATTAAGCATTACTTCCCAACACTCATTTTTTGGTATGAAAGTAAGAATCAGAGAATTAAATTTTGCAAATAAGTTAATTTTGCATTTTGACTCAAGGTAGTTTGATTTTAGTAGTTCTATTCCATTCAATAATTTAATGGTATATTTTACTACCAGCAGACTAACTTCTGAAAGATGTTATGATCTTCATATGTTTTCTAGGATCGTGCATCAGTTTTCGGTTCTTCACAGTCAACGCCTACAGAGGAACTGTCATCTCAGGGCCAGTCCAACACTGATAAGATTGAATGCCAAGCAGAAAACTATCTAAATGCACTCTTTCGAAAGAAAGGTAGTAAAAGTCTTTTGTATTATGAAATATAACAAAAAAACCTAGAAGAATCAAATTATTCAGTGTTAATTTTGATTAAGTATTTTTTTATTTATCTACTG
Organism: Corvus kubaryi; assembly: GCF_017639235.1. NCBI lineage: Eukaryota > Metazoa > Chordata > Aves > Passeriformes > Corvidae > Corvus > Corvus kubaryi. The sequence continues at coordinate 16,263,470 of NW_024582073.1, forward strand.
AAATAGATGTTTCTGCTGTTTCTCTTTTCTATTCCTTTGGTTTTCCTTAATCTTTTTCTTACTTGAATCACCAAATGAAGTACTACTCTTCCTACTTGCCATTCCTCTTTGTCCTGATGCATTATGTGTCACTCCTTTGAATCCCTGTTCATAAATTGTATCGGATTTTTCTTTTTACCATGAGCTGCTACTTTGTTTTCATCCCAACCTCAGGTGTCATTCTCTAGAATTTTAAGCGTTTAAACGTTTTCTGTTCCTAAATTCTCACTTCTGGCTTTCTACAGGAAAAACATTTTAGGTGAGAAAATGTGTTTTGCAGAATGCAAAATAGAATTTGGGATCTTCTTGCACAAAAGCTGCTCCTTCAAATACATCCAAGTTAGAGGTTAAAACTTCTTGTCAAAATACAGTATTTAGTAGCTCATTAATTCTTTGACTGTTCTTGTTCTTTGACACTCATCAAGATACAGCAGTACATGAGTGAGTGACAAGTCAGCTTAGTTCATGAAAGTTACTTGGTTACTCACTGTCAACAGCAGCAGAAATACTCATTTTCTTCCCTAAATTCATGTGAATGAAGAAATGTGAATGAAGTTACTGTGAATGCAGTAACTACAATTTTCACTGATTTTTTTTCTTGGGTTTAGTAGGTGTATGTGGATGTCAGAATAGCTGAGTATGGCTAGGGTGACAGCTCTCTCTTGCTTTTAACAAAGAGTTAGTCAGACACATTGTCTTCCTTCACATAGGTGAGAGAAAAAAGCAAAGTTTGTTTTCTCCCTTTTACATTGCTGTAGCAGGAGAGATTATTATGCCCTTGAACCTGGGGTGTGTAGAATCATTTTCTGTACAGACTTTGTGTCTGCTCTGTCTACATTTTGCTTTTTTTCATTTTAAAGAACTTGAAATAGAATGCAGCAGCATTTTGAGTCCATCCTTTGGACTCTTGGCTTTCATTCAAACCAGCTATTTTCCATTTGAAATACAATGGCCAATGAAGTTGGCACTTCGTTACTTCTTAAAGTCTTACTATGTTCTCATCACAGGCCCAGTTGTATGGCATCTCCCTAGGCAGGTATTTTAATTCCTTCAAATTTCTACTTTGTCAGATCTCTTCTTGGTCTTGATGTGTACAATGTTTTTCAATGTTTGCCTGCTTTATGCTCCTGCTGCAGATGATCTCTTTCGATACTCCTTGAGAGGAACTTCTGCCATGGGAGAAGTGAAACTTGGCATGACTTCACCTTAGTAGAGTGAATGACTTTTAAGTAAAGTTTTTCACAAAGAACATTTGGCTTTTAGCACCTTCTTTAGGTTTGATCTGCAAGATCAATAATGCTAGGTTAAAGAGGTTTTGTCTATTGAAAAGCAAAACTTCCAGGGTTTTTTGTGATTCTCTGAAGTACTTCTGTATTCTTGGGTAAGAATTTACTAAGAGTATTGCTTCAGTTCAGGTTTTAGCAGAGTCTTTATAAAGCTGTTCAAATTACAGGAAGTGAAAAGGAAAAAAAATGTAAAGGGCATGTGAAACCAATTTATGAGGTATTCAAGAAACTGATTTGGATTTTAGGAGGAAGATGAAGAGTTTTACAAAGAAAATCTAAAGTCTGCTTTCTGATTTTTGCAGGTTTTTCAGTGCAAGTATAAACTTACAAAGAAAGGAATCAAAAAAATTTTCAGTTATTGTTTAGCTAAGGAGTAGTTCTTATACCTGGTCCTAAACCAGATGTGCTGTCATTGTCAGAAAAATGTCGAATTCTTGGCTGGCTCTTTAAAACAGAGTAACACTTGTTTGGATTGCAAACTCCTCAAGATGAACTACTCTCTTACTATTGTAGCTAATTTAGGCCTCTATGGACAACATCTAAGACTAGTGAGCAAATTAGAGAGTTCATTTGTTGGTCCCATTATTTTATTTTATTATTTTATTTACTCTGGCTTTTTTAATTTGCAGACTAGTTTGAGGGGATTTGGTTGTGAGTTTGGAGGTTTTTTTAATGTCAGGAAACTAGTTCAGAAGATCTCGAAACATGCAGCCATGATATATTGTTGTCTGGAGCATACAGCCTTCAAACATTAATGTATGACAATTTGTCTGTAGAATCTGGGATAGAAGATGGTAGAACTCCTGCCAAAATGGGTAAACCCTTGTGATGCTGTAAATAACAAAGACTTCCCGTTAGGAACCCAACTTCATTCTGTGTTAGTGAAAGATGAGTTTGGTAGTCAGTTGTCTGTGGGAAAGGCCTGTGCTCAGCAGACATGTCAGCAAATCCAAAGTCCTTCTTGTCATAAGACATTGATTGTTGCCACTAAACAATGTAGCTGAAACCCAGATGCTTTCTTCTCAAGTATGGCATCTCTCCTTACCGTTTCGGTGGTGTAAGCAGAGTAGACTTGGTGCTTTTCCACTTATATAATGCTGAAGTTCAACTGTTCTGTTTTGTTAAGGGAAAAACACAGTGTGCTTTAAAAAATACGTATTAAGTCTTTTTTTACTATGATTATTATAGAATGTGACGTGATCATTGTTATATAGCAGAACCACAGTTGTTTAAATGCTTGGTCAGACATTTTGTTCACAGACTATTAATTTTCTCTATTTCTAGTAATCTACATTGTGTGTTCTTAGAAGTTCATTTTTCCATGCAATATTAGTGTGATGTCTTTAAACAAAACAAAAAAACCCCTAGTTGTGAATCAGGTTCTGTCTTCAGGATGTGATCCACCAAGAGAAGACTGACGCATGAGAAGCTCTTGTAGAAGTTAAGGAACTGAGGCACAAAATTACAGGAAAAATGTTTGAGATTACTTGAATCTTTCCAGTTTCTCTGGGCTGCTCTGACAAGTATCTTCAGTACCATGTTTGCTATCCCAAAGTAATTTTCCTGTAAGCTTTTTAAAGCTCTTTACTATATCTAGATGTCTCTGTCATGTAGTAAAATATTTCCATTCATAAATATGGCTTTCTTACATTATACCATATACCTGAATTTAACTCTGAGTTCACCGGTTCTTTTTGTAGTTTTCTTTCAGTTGCAGAGCTGTCATAAGCTAGTTGTGCTTCTTGGACAATGTATATTTCATTTAGGAAACCTGTGACAATGTAATCATGCACACATTATTTTAGACTAAAAAAAGTGTTACTTTCTGAGGTGTAGTTTTGAGTTGTGCACACTTCATCCACAACCTGAAGTTTCTTTTTATTAATAATTTTAAGAAATCTAATTCATCCTTTCAAAATCTGGAAGGTTTTCTGTAATCACTGAGAGCTCTGACACAGTTTGTGCAGTAAACTGCTATGACAGCTTTTCTATAAAGAATGTTTAGTGGGGTTTCAGCTGCTTTCTTAAGGAGGTAAAGCATACTTTTTGTGTTGACCTGCCAGTGTTACTGTCTTCACTGACTCTGAATTTCTTGATCATTTCAACTACATTTACGAGGATTCTTAGAAATATGACTGGATATAGAGTAGTGAAAATTGCAACCTGAGTAGAGGAAGAAAAGAGGTAGAATGTTTATGACAACAAAAGAGTGAACCTTTTTCCTTCTGTTTGTTGATCAGTCAAGTTAACTGAACTAGTCATGATACATAGCTCAGAATAAATAGTTGTATTCCATTTTTGATGTGCTGGTAATCTGACAGTGACCCGAGTGGTCTTACAAGTAGAACTAAGAGCATCTCTGGGACAGTTTGGTGGCTATTGAGGCAGGGTTGTTACAAGAAAATGTGGCCCTTTTGTCAAAAGGGGAGAGATGGAGTGAGCTTATGAAACACACTGAGAAGCAATCGGGTGTTCTTAGTCCTGCTGCTCACACAAGAGGATTGTAGGGTGCAAAGGGGATTGTGATTCCCTGCTGCTTTCCACTGCCTTTTGGTATTGTGTCAGAAGAGAAATTAAGTCATTAGGTTGGCTTTTTAATGAAAAAGTACTCGTTTTCAATAAATGGGATACTGTTACGGAAAACTCTTTTGGGAGCTTTAACTTCTTATTCATTGTCCTGCCAAATCCATGTATAACTCTGAACTGTCCATCAAATCTGTCACCATAGACTTTGCAGTCTAGTGATCCCACCTAATGTGCAGAATAGTTAATAGTACAGATTTGAATAGTTGCAAACTGGTGCAGCACATAAACTGAGGAAGTATTAATCCTAAATGTGAGCTTTGAATTAAATCATTGCCATTAGTCATGATTACATGATGTTTATTACTCTCTTCTCTTGCCTTCAAACTGTTACCTTGACAATCACAAGCAGAAAAAATCAAATTATATCATACAAATTCAGCCTTCTTTTATCCTAATAACATCAGGTCTGCAGTGATCTGAGAGAAACTAGAGGAACATTAGGGCTAACTTTTATTCTAAATCTTTAGAGACTGTTCTACTGGGTTTGAAGTAGTATGCATATACATACGTGATCCTTGGACTAAATACAGCTGCTTCATATTTTATATCAACTGTGAAAAATAGGAGTTTAAACAGATGTAGGCATGTAAATTTAAAACTTTGTAAGTAGCTATAGTCGCAACTCCTAATAAAGCATCTTAGAAAAAAAACCCTATTCAGGTCATACCAAGTATATCTGGTGCCATCTGCTGATAATAATTAAGAAATATTTGGTAGTGATACTAAGTTCAGAGATCTAACACCTTTATTGCCCTAAAATATGTTTCATTGCATTTAAAGATTTTATATGACTAATTACAAATGTCACATGTGTAGTGGAAAATTACAACTATGAATCACAGGATGGGTGAAGTTCTTCTCCATGTTCAGGTGGAATAAACTGGGCAATGAGATGCTGGGGAGCAGCACCACAGAAAGGGACCTGCAGGTCCTGGTCAATGGAAAGTTGAACATGAGCCAGGAGGGCCAGCCTTGTCCTGGGGGGGCATCAGGCACAGCATTGCCAGCTGGGCAAGGGAGGGGATTGTCCCACTCTGTTCTGCAGTGGGGCAGCCTCACCTCGAGTGCTGGGGACAGCTTTGGGCACCACAATAAAAGAAAGATGTTAAACTATTAGAGAGCATCCAAAGGAGGGCAACAAAGATGGTGAAGGGCTTTAAAGGGGAAGCCATACAAGGAGTGGCTGAAGTCACTTGCCTTTTTCAGGAGAAGAGGAGACTGAGGGGAGACCTCAGTATAGTCTACAACTTTCTTGTAAGGGGAAGTGGAGGGGCAGGCTCTGATCTCTTCTCTGTGGTAACCAGTGACAAGACCTGAGGTCAACCTCAGTCCCAAAGCTGTGCCAGGGGAAGTTTAGGCTGGATATTAGGAAAATGTTCTTCTGTTGGGCACTGGAACAGGCTCCCCAGGGAAGTCACAGTACCAGCACAGCACCACACCTGACAGAGTTCAAGAAGCATTTGGACAATAATCTGGCTCATGGTGTGACTCTTGGAGCTGTCCTGTGCAGGGCCAGGAGCTGGACTTTGATGATCCTTGTTGGGTCCCTTCCAACTAAGGATGCTTTATGATTTTAAGGCAGGGTCAAAGTCTTTACAATGGTGCATAGCAGGATAATGACAGATTGCAAACAAGTTGAAATGAGAGGTTCTTTTTAATGTGAGGAAAAATGAGGACAAGCACCCAGAGGTTGTAGAGTCTCCCATCCATGGAAGTATTCCTTACCTAACTAGGTAAAATCCAGAGAAACCCAATTTGACCTCATAGATGACTACTTTGAACAAGCAGTTTTACTACAGACCTCCCAAGGTACTTCCACCACGACTTGCCAGTTAATGATTCACATTACAGAACAGTCAATGTGATAGCAACACTATTTGCATTTATGGCAGATAAGTTTAGATTACCTGAGTCTAACCCTGTAGATTGAATATGCATTTAGCAGCAAGAGCACCTCAGAGGCACCCTGGGAGCACATCTTTCAGTGTATATGCTCTGAGATACACACACATCACCCCCTCATATTACCTTTTTAGATTAAATCAACTTAAAATCTGTAAACTGACAATAGCTGTAGCAGTTGAATATATGAGAAATTCTGCTGCATTTATTCTTCATAGGGAGTATTTGGAAGTTATTACAAAAAAATTAAACTAATACTAAAGAAAATATTATAAGAACAAAAAGATAAATCCTTTATTATTCTAACTAGGTCAAAAGGTGACTTTGCTCCTAATGGAGAAGCTGACTTCTCCTCCAAGTGTCTAAAAGAAATATATGCTTGGCTGTTACCAATGTGAAGAGTCTAAAGCGGAATAGAAAGGCAGTAGAAACTTGACAGTTCTGAATTAGTTTTGTCTTGCAGTTTTATAAAAATTGATGCAGGGATGGAGATTAATAAGGAGAAATCTGTTCCAGGCTGTTGTGCTTTCCAGCTAATGGTAGGTCCCCTATACTCTCTGGTCTTTTGCTTCTTAAAGGTACAGATCACACCAGAAAGTGAAATAACTCTCCCATTTGCACTGATAATCACCTGTTATCCAGAAGTAGTCAAAGAAGCTTTTCTTGTGTGCATGCAAGAGACTAATTGCTCTATATAAGCAGGGTCATTCCAGACCACATATTCAGTCTTGATAATGCTTTGTATAATTCATTTTGTATGAGTTTCTGATTACAGGCAGTCAAATTTTTGGTTTTTTAAGCTTAACTGTTGATCAGTAAATTTCATTGTCTAGAACTACCATTTCCCTGTCATGCAAACACTTTTGTTCCTAGATAATTCAGTTATTTAATTTCGTCTCTTAACTTCCCATGTTCTTTTCTCGTATTTTGCATATACGTTAGTACTTTACACCTATTGCCTTACTGCTCCAATATCTGTTGTTGAATTTATTTTCTTTACTTCTAAGTGTGTCTCTAGGATAGTAACTTCCAGTTGAACATTTATTGGGTTCATTATTTAGGAATCAGGAAATAGCAATATAAACAGAGCATACTTATGCCTGGAGGTTACATGGTGGGGAAAGATCTTTCTCTGTGTAGGTATTATCCATCATTTAGAATTTTATCTCATACTTAGAATTTTACCTTTTATCTTTGAGAAACACCTGTCAATTTTAGATATTTTGATAGAGATCTAGTTGAAAGATTGGTGGAAGATAGAGCTTTAACCATAAGCAGATTTGTTCTGTCTTTGGGTAAGTTCTCTTCAAGCCAAGATGTCTTGCAAATGTTGGAGCTTCACTGTACCTCATCAAGCACTGCTGAGAGGCTGACCAAAAGGTCTTGACAGGAAGCATCTGGGCAATCAGTCAGCTGCCCTGTCGTGCTATAGAGAGCAGACCTCATAGGTGCAGGTTTGTAATTCCTTGCAATGTTCTGTTGGTGAAAATTAATTCTCCAAATGGTATATGTTTTAAATGAACCTGAAACAGTCAAGCAGATGATCTTCTGCACATTCATCCTAAACTTGAGCAGCATTTCTTGATCAGTGCTGGCAGTCACTCTCTGGATAGTAGATGGATAAAGCTTCATTGGCATAAAATGCTTGAGCAAATATGCTGTGTGATCCTCCAAACTTTGTATTCGGAAATGTACACTTTGCATGCAAACATCTACCTAACCCAGGCCTTTCAGTTTCTTCACTTCCATGAAAACAAAACTCAGTTTATAATCTGTTTTATCTGTTTCAGATTAACTTTATTATCCCAGTAACTACCGAACCGTGTCCTTTGGTATTTCCTCCAGGGAATCAGGGCTTACCTAAAAGCTAGTTCTTCTTTATCACTTTCACACTTGCTTTAAATCCCTGTCCCTTCTTGATTGAAAACTATTTCACTCATTACCTAGGAACTCAAACATGGGCAGTGGTTAAAATATTGAAAAGGATATTTGTGATAGGAGAGGTGTAAAGTTGAAGGAAAGAAGGAAGAGTGGGATAGTGAAGTAAGTGCTACTATTACTGCCAGTTTAAGGGAAAACACAGTATTCTGAGTATGGTCAATTGTGCTTGTCTTGTGGTGTGTTGCAGTCATCAATGCAACAGCACAGTTTACTGTGAGTTTCTTAATTACATTGTTATTTATGCTAAGTTACACTTACATTTTGTTTTTTCTGTTGCTTCTATTAGGTTTCTTTTTGGTGATTCACAATTGTAGTTTGTTTTGCTTGTTAATAAGTTTAGCTTTTTTCTAGCTGATAAATAACATTAAAATAAAGTCATATGTATCATGTTTGGTCCTTTTTTGTTTGTTTCTAAAATGAAATACTTCTGTCCATTGAAATGTTACATGCACAAGCAAATAATAGGATACACTCAGTTTAGAATAGGAAATAAAGCTTTTCTCCCAAGTGTTTTCATTGCTAGCACTTTGAAAATGTCCTGAAAATCCTGTAAGATTTTACAGTAAAAGTTTAAAACTTTGTTTGTATTCAATTGCTTGTATGGGACATTTCAAGTAGCATCATATTGGTTTTGACATTTCAATCCTGAACCTGCAATGGGGATTATAGTCTGAGAGTGGAACACATCTCTTTTTTCTTTTTTTCCTTTTTAAGATCAATTCCTCAGAAGTCCAATTGTTATATGTTCTGAAGAGGACTAATCTATAGAACTACACTTTAAAACTATTCTTATGGTTGTTCTCTGAAAGTAACTTCTTTCTGTATTAATCCGTGTCTTATTTTACTTTTTTGGTTTGTATTCAAAATTCTTTATTTTCAGAACTGAAAATGAACAGTCTGTAAATGAAAAGTCAACTTATTTGCCAACAATACAGAATCTGACTCCCAGAAGTAATGCATACACTTGCATGCTATGATAGACGAGTAACGTAAAAATTAACAGTCTGTGCTAAACATGTTCTTCCAAGTGACCTCCAGTTAGGAATGCTCATTAAAGAAACTTGTTAGACATCCGAATTAATATGTTCATTACAGATGTACTTATTTAACTCATTTGTGTGCTTATAGGAAATACTTATAATAAGAAAAGTAATTATGTTTGGTTCTTAATGTATCTGTTGCCTGTGTTTTTTATTTCCAGATCTTCCTCAGAACTGTGATCCTAACATTCCCCTAGTTGCTCAGGAATTAATGAAAAAAATGATCCGTCAGTTTGCGATTGAGTACATTTCAAAAAGTAGCAAAATTCAAGAGAACAGAAATGGTTCATCATTTGAACCAAGTCTGATGTGTAAAAGTATCCAAATGAACCAAACGGAAAACTCCCTTCAGGAAGAACAGGATAGCCCTCTAGACCTCACTGTGAATCGAACTCAAGAACAGAATACTCAGCAAGGTAAATTTCTGTATCTGATAATCTGTGTTTTGCTGTCATTTATTTACTTCATGGCATCTTATTCCCTTAAAAAACAAATGTCCATGTCAAATAGAAACATTTTTCGTATTGTGTATTAGAAGATAAGTATTCTAATTTCTGAGTGCCTGTGTTAAATAAGTGGCACTGAAATTTCTCAGCTTTGGAATACTGAATCTAAGCCCTCTCACCTGTGCTGTCACAGGTCACAGTGGTTCAAAATTCTGTTGCAGAAATGGCTGTCAAGAAGCCTGAGAAAAGAGAAAAAGAGACTAGGATTTTAGAGAGCAAATGTCTCTCAGTCTGTGTCAGCTCTTGAACACTTCGATTCTTTAAATACAGGCTGGTAGGAATGATTGGAAAAGAAGATTAATGTGGGAGGAAACTTCCATACTTCATACCTTAATCATTATAGATCAGTGCCGCTTTCTTAACAGAGTAAACTTAGAAAAATAAAGTCTGTCTCACTATCATTTATGAAAAGGAAATAATTGCTTTGCCTCAAGGAATATTGCTATCCAAAACTGATAACACTATAATCACAAGAGCATTTTGGACTTTGAACTAGATTTGGATTAGCAGCAGTTTTTGGGAAGGGTTGTGGCTGTCATGTGCAGCTGAAAGCAGTGGCAAAAGCAGCTTTTGTCTTTTACAGATACCAGGGTCCGTGTTAATCCTGTAATACTGCAGACCAAAGGGAAAAGTTGACATGTATGTCATGTACCATACTAAAAAAGTTGAAAGTAGCCAGAGCTAAGTTTTTTTGGTTTTGTTCAGGGTTTTTGTTTGTTTGTTTATCTTAATATACATTGTCAGAATGAGAGCAGATTCGGTATGTGTGTACCTAATGATGCAGTTTTTAATTGGATATCCTTGGGGACAGGGAGCTCTGATGGATTTCTCATGCTAAATATATCTATTCTAAGTTAAATTTCATGCGTCCTTTCTCTTTGACAGCAAAAGCATTAAGAAATACTGGAATTCCTGCTTTTATTCTGTATGGTCACTGGAAATTAGTTCATACCAGGCTTTAGTAAACACTTTGTGTTTAAATCCTGAGAAAACACACATTGTACTTGGATGTAATTTTGCTATGGATCAGTTACAGATTTTAGAGGGTTATAATTGGTCAGGTTGAAGCACATTTCTTTGGCAAGGGCAATAAAAATTTCTTTCATGATATCAGCACTATAGCTTGTTGCTTACTTCAACAGCTGTTTATAAATAACTAGTCTTATATGTTCATGAGGGAGCAAAGTCACCAAAGGCAGGTTCTGGTCATTGCTGAGCCGCAAAAAAATCTTTGAGAAATAAAAGGGAAGGCAGAAGGTGGGCAGGGACAGGAAGAATGTTATGCTGCCACCCTTACCTGAAAATCCATTCATCTTTTGTCTAAGAAAAATCTAAAATATAAAGAAATTGAGTTATTTAAATCATCTTTTCATATCATTGGATTTTTTCTTACAGTAAGGCTAAAGAACAAGTTTAGAATTGTGCACCTTCAGTGAAACACCTAAGTCTAAAATAGTTGCTCAGCACACACAGTATACAAGTTACACATTAAACTATGTAAGACACTGCAGAGTCTCAGAACTTAGACTGTCATGTTTGCTGGAGTGCTTTTTAGATGTTAAAGGTAGTAGTCTTGCTGTGAAATCAAGAGATGCCGAAATGAGAAGAAATAGTGAAATAATAAGACTGTAGTTGGAGAAAGGTAGCTTGAACATCTTACCTACCAGGGAAATGGTATTGTGCTTTCTGTTTTCCATGAATGTGTTAATTTTGAGCTATTTCAGCTTTTCACTGTAGTGATGGCAACACAAGCAAGTAAGTTCAAGATGAAAAATGTCAGGCTGCTCTTTTTATTTGCGTTGTGTTCTATGTGCAAAGATTCGTGAAAAAGTTATTTCAGTTAGCTTTTGTCAGGGACTATGTATTATTATTATTGCACCTGTACTTTTCCTGAAGAAATCTTGGTTATAATGAAGTGTCATATGCTTACAGTAGGGAATTATGAAGGTTTTTTAATTGGATCATTTTTTGAAATGTATAATTCTCTGTCTAACATAGTATACTTCTTTGGTCTGGAGGCTCGTAAAAGCTGTACCATGGTTTCATTCTCATGTTTTCGAATGTCATGCAACTCTCTTTAGTATTTGCTATTTGTAGTTCCTGTTACAATTTCCAAATGAAGTGGCAGTAATAGAGGAGGAAGTTCAAATTTGTACATTGCTTTGATGGATCCTCAAAGTTGAAATCTTTTAATTTAAATCCTATTAAGCAGATAATGATCTAAGTATAAATTCTTTAGGTTCACTTTCTGCTTAGGGAGCTGCTTTGTATTTACACTAGTAGTCTTAGAAATGAATGATCTAAATAGTAAAACAGACAGTCTTGGTCCTGTGTGGCAGTGATTCTTGGGCTTGAGAGGAAGGAGTAAACTTTATTTTCCAGATCACTAGAAGCAATTGTTTTTGCACTGAGCAGATCCAAGCTAAGTGCTAGCTCAGCACTGAAAAGATACTCTGCCACTGAAGTTCCTCCATTAAGGAAAGCTTCTTACTTTAGTCCAGTATCTGGAGGCCATCTCTGAAGCCAAAAAATCCTGAGGTCTGACGCTTCCAGACCTGATACATCTGATTTTTGGGCTTACATGGCAAGGTTTTAGTAGCTGCGGAGGGCTGTAGGGTGGCATCTGTGAGAAACTGTTGTGGCTTCCCTGTGCGAGGCACAGCCGGCTCTGCCACAGACCCACACCAGGCTGAGGTGGAGCACATGAGTTGGGTTCGTGGTGCTGCTGTGAAAGCATGTTTAAGAAAGTGCAAAAATGCTGGACAGGCAGCGGAGTGAGAAACAGCACAGTGAACTAGGTGAGGGAGAGGGGAGGATAGAGGTGCTCCAGACTCCAGGGCATTTCCGTGGAGCACATGGAGAGGACCCTGGTGGAGCATGTGTTCCCACTGCAGCTTATGGAGCAGATACTCATTCACATTGCAGCCTGTGGAAGATCCCTCAGAGGAGCATCTGGGTGTTTCCTGAAGGATATGTGGCCTGTCAAGAAGGAGCTGGAGAGAAGAATTGTACTGACTTTCTTTCCTATGCCATCTGGGGATGGGGGAAAATAGAGGAGGGCCTGGGAAAAGATAGGGGTGGGGAAGCACTTTAATTTTTATCTTTTTCTCCTTATCCAAATCTGTTGTAAATTGCAATAAATGAATTTTCCCCAAGTCTGTTTTGCCTGTAATAGTATTTGGCAAGTAATTTCCCTGTATTTATCTTGCTGATCTTCATCTTATTTCTTCCTGCCCCCCCCACTGGGGACGGGGAGTGGTAGAGGGGCTGAGTTGGGGGTCTAGCTACTGGCCAAGGTCAACCCTCTGCACCTCTGGTACTGAAGCATTTAGTACTATGAGTGTTTAAGCACTGGCATCCAGGTGTGTCCAGCTGACACCGACTGGTAGTGGAGTCCCAGAGCATGCTCTACTTTCCTCTGCATTTCTGTGGAAGTGTGGTAATTTAGCAAGGTGCTTTAATTCCTGTGTACTTTGCTGGTAATCAGGCAATCATTTCACTGTCAGTCAGTTAGCAGCAGCTGTCTCCAAAAATACCTGTATCCTGCTCCTTTTTCTAATCCATGTAACTCTTAAGACTGTCCAGGACTTGAAAAGGAATACTCTGTATAGTGAAACAAAACCTCTTTTCCATGTACTGCAACTAACAAAAGTGGGGTGTTACTGTGTGCTTTTGCAATATTGCTTTTCCTCCAGACTAAGTTAATGAAAAAGCAGCATCCTTGCAAAATGAAACGGTGAGTAAGGAACGGTCTTGGAATATCCTGCAGCAACTTCTTTCCTTGCGCAGTCATGGTGCTGAGCTCTTTCAGGAATGTTCCTAGCAGCAGCTAACTTTGATGCAGAGGCTTCTTTCCCTTGGTAGATATGGGAGAATTGATAGCCCTCAAGCTTCTAAGCAAAGTGACTCTAAGAGTCAGAAGTAGAAGCAGTACAAATACATAATTTGCTGGTTTAGCTGCACAAGCTGCACAAGCTGTTTATGGATCTTCTGGAACCAATGATAGTGTGTAAGCACAGTGAAAATACGCAAGCAAATTTTCCTAATTCCCGTGTTTCATCGAGCCATCATAGACTGGAAGACATCAAAAACATAGCTGGCAGTATATTGAAAGAATTCCAAACTTTACTGAAAATAAACTTCTTTTCCTTAAGATCCTGTTTTTACTACATGTATTGGTGAAAATACTATGCATTTTGAAGATATGCATGCTATGTTCTCAAAGGTAAATTATATGAGCTGTAAATATGTTCAAGAAACAGTTTAATACTTTTGAATGAGAAAGTCACCCTAAAAAGCTACATTTTTGAGGGGAGTAGGTGTTTTTCTTCCCTGGCTGCCATGGTGGGTCGCAGCCAAGCCCCTTGTCAGATGCTTGCTTGCTTACTTCTCTCATGATGGCACAGGGGAGAAAATGAGAAGAACAGAAAGGAGACCTTATGAGTTGAGATAAGGCCATGGTTGTTGCATACCACCACTTGCCATCATGGGCTGAACAGACTTTGCTTGGAACAAATAATGCAAATTATTGCTTATTAATATAAATATTTCATTATTAATTCAGGTAGTGAAAACAAAAAGACTCATTAAAACCCTGCCTTTCTTCCCTCCTTTCCCAGGCTCAGATTCACTCCAGGTTCCCTGGTGACCACCACCACCACCCCTGTAGTGCAAGGGAATTGGGTGTGAGCTGTCCACAGTCTGTACCTAATGGTTTCTCTCTGCCATTGGGCTTACCTCTGCCATTTTCTCATTCTTTTTGTTCCCATTTTCTCTGTCCATCTGGCACTTTTTCCCCTCTCTTAAATACAGTTTTCCAGAGTTTCTACCCAAGTGGCTGTGTCCTGCAGTGGGGCTGTGGGAGCCAGCCATCTGTGTCCGGCACAGGGCAGTCCCTGGCCAGTCCTCACACATACTGCCAGGACTGTGCCATGATTGCCCAATATATGGCCATATACTTTTCATCTGGCATTTTTTCATGTTACAAAATAGCACTTCAAGTCAAAAGGGGCTACTCAAAGTGGTAGTTAAGAATTAATAAAAGGCTTTGATGTTCTTACTGACAGTTTCCTGAAAACTGTTTCTGTGTTCAGCAGCACAGAAAATAGCAGAAGGCAGGTCACCGTCCGGAAAAGTACTGAAGACAAGACTGTTGTTTTCTTGCTACAAAACCCCTTATCCTGTGGATGGATAAGGTAAAGGGGGAGTTATTTACTGAATCTCACTATATTAGAAGTTGGTAGGGCTTGCTGAAAATTTTCAGAGGAAGAAACAGGTAATGGGCAGGTTTTGTTCAACAGTTTTTAAACATCTGGAACTGCTGTGATGGGAGGTCATGGGTCACTGGGTTCACAAAGGACCTTAGACAAGTTCAGAGCTAACAAAACCAAGGCCAGAAACTAAGGCTAGAGTAGGCAGGGATAAATCTCTGAGATCCCTAAGCCAATGATAGCAGGTACTAGGAGAGCAAAGAGCTGCAGGTAGCAGCCAGGCTGATGTGCTTTTCCACACTAGGAGTGGAGGGCTTCCCCTGCCTGGAGGCTGAGGACTGAGTAGAGTAGGTTATCAGATCTAGTAAGATGGTTCATAACAGCTAATGAGAGGTTTCCTGAAACCCAGAAAAAACTCAGTAGTTTAGAAATCAGTGTAGAAATACCAATTGTAGGAATTCAAGGCTGACCTGGTCTCTGCTTCTTTCTCTTCCCCTTCCTGTTTCCATAACATCATTAGTCTGGAGGAGTTTCAAGTGATTGTGGTCCTGATTATTTTGAAGATGAACTTTGATCACACTTAGTTTAGTCTTGGTACTGCTGCACCTGATGATCTTGTACTGAGAAGCAAAGGCCAGAGGTTCAGCCATTTCTTTGAAGATCAGAATAATTTAATTTGCATAGAAATAGCTGCATTAGAAGACAATGAGTAGCAACCCTGAAAAACATCTAATATGTTTTTCTATATTATCCAGTGTTATATACTATTGTTTATGAAGATGCACTTCTTAGTAGTCATGGCTTCACCTGAAGAGCGGAAGTAATTTCATATCTTTTATTAAAACCACCTTACAGAGTGTTTTTTCTGTTCCTGATGTAATTCAGTTCCTGTCCGGAATTCTTGCTGTAATACCTGTTTTGGCTGATTTGTAAGAAATAATAGAAAGTTCTGGCTCAGCTTAGAGAAGACTACTTCTACCTTGCAAGTAGCGAGCTTCCAGGATTCATAGTCCACCTGTAGGATGCTTCTTTGCGAAGTTTTTGGTCCTGTACCTAATGTACCAAAGTGAACATCTCGACTGTACTGTGTATATATACATACATTCATTTCATAAGGTGGGGTTTCACTATGTCTTAGAGCTTTACAGCAAATACTCTCATTTTCCTATCAGTTCGAGGTGGATTTTTGTGAGGGTTAGGGGTTAGTTTTGTTTTGTTTTTGTTTGGTTTGGTTTTTTTTTTTGGTTGGTTGGTTTGCTTTTTTTTTTTTTAATTCAAGTGAAATTCCTAAATAAAAGTCTGTAGTGCAGTGACTTTATCTGGTATTTTTTATGCATATCAAATTGCTTGCATGATTCTTTTTACTGAGTATCACCTTCCCATGAAGCATTGTCTTCAGGGAGGTGTCATGTACTTAATGGATTTGCGTTTGCTGTGTTGGGAGAACCAACTGTCTTGAACCTCAAATTACTTCAGTGCCGCTTACCCTTGAGAGGCCCAAAATGTATCTATTTTTTTGTTTCAGGAACCTGAATTTTCGTTACTGTGGTCTTTTTTAGTCATTTTTCGACTGATTACTAGCCTTGTGTTGTCAAAGCCAATTCTGAAAGGTTGGGAATGAAAATTATTTTCATTATGGAATCTTACATTTGGATTTTGCTTGTGTGTTGGGGCTTTTTCTTTTCCTAAAAATCCAGCTAGCTTTGTCTTTTTTTTTTTTTTTTTTTAATTGTTGGAGAGACAATTAGCTCTTTATTGCTTGATAAGTTGTCAGCTTTGAAGTAGTTTTTTCTCCAGTGATGCCTTCTAAAATTTTTGTCATAATGCCTAAGAGTATCGACTGAAGATAGAGAAACAGTTGTGAAAGGGACACAAAAGCACTTAAGAAAGGGAGATGTACTTTGTCTGACTGACAGAACGCAACAGATGAAATGTCTATTGCACAGAACTCGGGGGCGTTGGGTTGAGCTTGGGTATTCCTGAGTAGGCCAAAAAGTACATGTGGAATGTTTCTGTAGTGTTTTTGATTGGCTTTTTCTTCTGTAATATCAATGCATCAGGAAGGTTGATTAGCATTACTCCTTCTTTTAACTTTCGTAAGAAAGACTTTAAAAGGAATGTATTCAGTGAAAAGGAGCCACTTTTTTGACAAGTGGCATATATATGTATTTGTCCCCTAATGCTGAGTTACGATGTTACTTTTTCTCTCTTTAACCTCCTTCAAATAGTACAAAATAGTTGTGGAAGAACAGTCAAAAAGCAGTCCAAAACAAATATCTGGATTTGATTATTACACAGAACTCTATTTCTTTGCATTATTGGTATAAAGGAGGGCTACCAAAACAATTTTCTTATTTGACTGTTGGCATTTGGATCCTTCAACCAGTGCTTCATTGTCTGCATCTGAGGCTGTGGGAAAATATATGCAATTGATTGATGTTTTAGAAATAATAGGCAGTAACATGAAAATGACACTGTAAATGCAATAAGGGGTAGTATAAGGGTAATTATAGAGTTGAATGTTGAGCTACATGTTGAAACTCAAAATTGAATTCGCAGAGCTCAGGCATACAAAACAGCCCAAGTTTGAAACAGAAAACCAAGGAAGAAAGGTATGAAATTAATTATATTTAGGGTATTTAATTAAAATTTAAATGTCTTTTTTTTTTTTTTTTAAGAAAAAAATTTTAAAAGGAGTATTTCCACTGCTAATGTTTTTAAATACTAATTTTTAAAAAGTGTCTTGTTCTGTTTCAATACTCATAGACTTTAACAGCCAAGTATAAATCTTGAATTTAGTGTTTACCAGTGATTTAACAGAGTGGACTTCCACCCCAGTTTAGGTCTTTCATTTTTCTAATTTCATTATTGCATGTATGTGGAGGCAGCTGGAGAAATACCTATAGTTAAGTGTTTGAACTCTATATTGGGCTCAAGCTCTTTTCCCAGTTACAGGGAAGTTACTGGTTACTGGGAAGTTACCCAGTTACTGGTACCTGCTCATCCAGTAACCTGGTCTGGTGTCATTGCTGACCCTGCTCTGAGCAGGAGGTTGGTCTGGAGGCCTCCTGAGATTCTTATTAACTTGCATTATCCTGTAAGCCTAGGATTTAGTTATGTCAAGTTCAACTTCAGCATCAGATGTTTACAGTATGTAAATATGAATAATAATTATACATTATTTTATTTATTATTATTATTATATTATAATAATAATATCAAGTGCAGTCTTTTGGTTGCCTTGAAAGTAAACAGTGCAATATAGATACATATGTGATTTTTAGGAAAGCAGTCATGTTTGTTTAATACGGGTTCTTTTAAATTTTATTATTTCTGAATGGCTTACTTTTTTTTCCCCCTCAATTTTAAAAAAGTTTGGTTACAAATCAAATATACAAAATAATTTGCTGATGGCTGATACTGTTAATGGAATAAGGTGTCAGAAATTTTACAAGATAAAGTAGCTATTTGAAAGTTGTGCCATAGGTGAAAAACCATTTGCTGACAAAATCTCTGAGATCTTCCTTAAAACCACTGTTATCATCACTACTCGTTCTTTGCAGGGGATGGAGTGCTAGATCTCTCTACAAAGAAAAGCGCAAGGTTGGAAGAACCAAAATATGATCCATTGTGTTCTGAAAACTCAGTGTCTGGGTAAGCAACGTTTAGGACTCTTTGGCTTATCAAAAAGGCAATCCAGGTTTCTCTTCTCTTCTCTGGCCAGGTTTTATGTTCATAACATACCTGTATATACTGGCACACACATGTGGTTCCTATTTTGCTTTCAAAAGAATTTTTGTCACTCATAAGTGTGTGTCTATGTATATATCATATGTTTCATTTGTCTTTTTCCTTTTTTTTCTGTTTAAAGAAAAGTTATCAGAACAATCACCAAACTTTAGTTCATGTTACTAAAAATTACATGAAAATTGATTACATAACACATTAAAAGTAAGAGACTAGTAGAAGAAAATGCAAATAATTCTTTTAGAATTTATTTAGGAAACTTCAATTTTGGACAAAAATGACCATGTTAATAATTAGATGTAAAATCTTCTTCAACTAACATGAACAAATTAAATTACTATTATCTATAATATTCCTTAATAGAGAGAGAGCAAGCGTGTGAGAGAGAGCTCTTAATCATCATACTTATACTTGCATCATGGTTCTGACTATGGTGTGTGGTGGCAAATGGTTAAATTTCTTTATTCAGCAAGGAAAATGTTATTGCATCTGCTGAAAGCTACCACAGAATTAGTGAATTGCATTGTTTTGTTGGATTTTATGATCTTGGCATCCTCCCATCCACTAGCCATAGCAGGACCCTTTTTGTCACCTGTACGTCTTACAAATAACTTATTACAAATAGGACTACAGTAGCAGCATTTGTTGAATGATACAAAAGTGCATTTTATTAATTTGCTGATATGAAAAAGTTTGAAAATGAATGGCTTTGTAATTAGTGAGCTGTAAATAGTGAGTAGAAGTTTTTAAAATTGTGTCTTATTTTGCGAAAAATGGACTTGATTGTTAACTACCGCACTTTATCTTCTTGTTGTAGAAAGCCTAGTTTTGTGTAAGTCTGGGATGTTTGTGTGTAGTTATGTACTTATTGCTGCAAATTTTTCTATAAGGGGGTTGACTCTTTTATTACTTGTTTAGCGGTAACGTCACGTTTCTACTAACAAAAACTCCTTCAGGATTTGGGTATTTAATGGAACGTTAATTGTATAATTAAAATTATAACAGTGTTGCTCTGCAAGCATGTGAACAAGGGAATATAGCAAGCACATGAGACTATTACCAAATACTGAGCTAGGATATAAAGTTCTTGGAAGGGCTGCTGTAGAAGCCACGGTATGATTTTTGACACACTGTCCTACCAGAACTGTAACATTTTGTTAGGATAATCATTTAACTACCACATCTCAAAGGCTAAAAAGTATCAGAAGCAGTGATGTTACCGAAGCAAGGAGTATAATAAAGGAGTGGACCCTTCCCTTCCATAGCTGTGTGAGAGTCTCTCATACATCAGTTTACCATCGTTTCATTCCATCCATCCAGGAGACTACACAGAAACAGAGAGGACTATGTGGAAAGAAGTGCTGAGTTTGCAGATGGTTTGCTCTCAAAAGCTTTGAAAGACATTCAGTCTGGAGCACTGGACATAAATAAAGCAGGCATACTTTATGGCATACCTCAAAAAACTTTACTTCTCCACTTAGAAGCCTTACCAGCAGGAAAGCCTGCACCTTTTAAAAATAAAACTCGAGATTTCAATGATAGTTATTCATTTAAAGACAGTAAAGAAACTTGTGCAGTCCTACAAAAAGTAGCCTTGTGGGCAAGAGCTCAAGCAGAGCGCACAGAAAAAAGTAAACTCAGTCTACTTGAAACCTCAGAATTAAAATTCCCAACAGCTTCCAGTTACCTCCACCAGTTAACTCTACAGAGAATGGTCACTCAGTTTAAAGAAAAAAGTGAAAATCTACAGTATGAAACTTCAAGTCCTACTGTACAATTAAAAATTCCTCAGCTAAGAATAAGTTCTGTGTCCAAACCACAGTCTGATACTGCTGGTCTTCTGGATGTTATGTACCACGTTTCTAAAACGTCCTCAGTCTTAGAAGGATCAGCTCTTCAAAAATTGAAAAATATCCTCCCTAAACAGAACAAAATTGAATGTTCTGGACCTGTAACTCACTCAAGTGTTGACTCCTACTTTCTGCATGGGGACCTCTCTCCTTTGTGTCTTAATGCTAAGAATGGGACAGTAGATGGAACCTCAGAAAATACAGAAGATAGTTTGGATCGTAAAGATAATAAGCAACCAAGGAAAAAACGTGGCCGCTATCGGCAGTATGACCACGAAATAATGGAAGAAGCAATTGCAATGGTAATGAGTGGGAAAATGAGTGTTTCCAAAGCACAAGGAATTTATGGGGTACCTCACAGCACTTTAGAATATAAAGTAAAAGAAAGATCTGGAACATTGAAGACTCCACCGAAGAAGAAACTCCGATTACCAGATACTGGCTTATTTAATATGACAGATTCAGGGACTGGCAGCTGCAAAAATAGTAGCAAGCCTGTGTAGAATAATTGTTAGAGAATTGTTTTGTGTGTGTGTATGTATGTCTGTATACACACACTATGTGAGAAATACATATGCTCACTCTGACAGAAGACATGAAATTATACAGTTCAAAAACCACATACATGCCTTTTGAAAAATAGTTTTATTCAGGGTTTTCACTGTGGACAGAATTACAGAGTTGCTCACTTAATTCTGATAGTGTGTATTTAATATAATCCTTGTATAAATAGGTGAAAAGATTCAGGTTTTATTTAGTAGTCACTAGCATAAAGATGTTTTGGGAAAACAAGTATTTGTCATGTGAAGCATAATTTTTAATTGGTGAAGAACCACTTTACCCATTCAATTATCCATCTTATTATGGAAGTACACAACCAAGGGTTAGCAGATTTCTATAGTTCACAGAATACTTGCAATAAATTGTAAGTAACTCAGATTATACACAGCAAGGGATTAAAAAAAAAAAAAAAAAGCTAGTTCCTTAAAAGGAAGTGGATTTGTGAAGTATTAGTAGGTTATAGTACATTCTGTGAAAGAAAAAAAGTTCATTATTTAAATATCCAATACAAGTAAGAAAAGCATTTCATTACAAAAATGTGTGTTTAGCAGGCATAAACTGCATTTTTTTATCATTTTAAGAAAATTTTGTTGTTGGTTTAGAAAGAAATTGGTGTTTACAAAGTGTACACTTATGAAATCTGAGAAATTACTGTAGTTATAGAATTATTAAATATGAAATAAGATGGAATACTAAGAGCATAAAATAATTTAAACTTTAACATAATTTTCCTTTTTAGTTTAACAATTAAGGTAACTTGTAAGGTTTAAAAAGAAAGTTGGAATGCAACAGAGCATGTTCATAATGTGCACAGAATGAGCTTGAGAATGGTTTGGGTTTGTTTGTTTTTTTGTTTAAATGTGCTGGTTAGTTGATGTTATGACTACTTAAAATTTATTTAAGGATTGTGTCACACTCCTATTGAAAAACCTCACTGTAACTGTAATGTATTTGCTGCTGTGACATTTCAAAACATTTTCAGTTTATCAAAATGAATACCAAGTTACATTATCATCTTGCTAATAACCAAATTTGCAGTTCAGGGTCTTGATAGAAATACAAATATGAAACAGTGAAGCTGTTTTGAACTTTCAATAATATAAATTCTTTATAAATTTGGTAGTTAGAAGTTAGGCAGTTCATTTTAAACACATAACTTTTAACAGAATTTAAGGGAGACCAATTACCTTCATATTGCAGTTTTTACATGAATTTCAAAGTATCCACATTGGACTTTTTATCACACTTAATTTTTTTATGTAATATCAAAAGTATATGTCTACATATGAATGGGGGCTTGCTTCATACATTCACTACTGAACATCAATGCCCTTTTCTTCTTAACATGTATTTTTTTCTGTATGTATCTAATTTGGCATAGAAAAATACTTTCTCCAATTTTTATACACGCGGTGCACATGCACACATTTTTTTCCCCCACTTAAATTTGCATGTGTATGGGTTAACTATAGAAATTAAATGGGACATTAGATATGTATGGGCCACATCAGGTAATTTTATTTATAGATAAACTTGCCATTAAATTCAGTGGAGAGCATACTGCAATAGTGATGGCAAAATCTAGCCCATATCTATTAACACTACTAAAAAATGACAACTTCCACTTTAGAACAGAATAATCCTTTGAAACTGCACAACCAGTATCTCAGTTCTTTGGTCTCTCAGATCTATACTGAATCTTCTTCAGTCATTAAGGTTTACTTGCATATTACAGAATGAATCTCTCAGGCACATGGTGATTCTTGGGGTGTCCTGTGCAGGGCCAGGAGTTGGACCCAGTGATCCTGGTGGGTCCCTTCCAACTCAGCATATTCTGTGATTCTATGATTTTAAGCAGAACTGTACCTGATAAGGAGTTTGCAGAACAGCAGATGTCAGGGTCATCGTTCATTTTAAAAGAATTAAGCCATATTTTGTGAGGGCCAGGATTAATTTGTGAGTATATCCCCACTGAAAAATGCAGCTGAAAAAACCTTAAAAGTTTCAACGTCTGTCTTTATACGGTTTTACTTGCAAAAATCTGGGGCTTGAATACATTGCCTAATATTTGTACCATACTGATGTTTTCTACTCCTCAGACACTGTTAAAAGTTTGAGTCAGAACTTTATATTGAAGGCAAGTGACAGTAGTCTTTTTATATCATTTAAAAGATGACCTGACCAAAAATTTAACAGGATTCATAAAATCAGGGATCATTTTACTATTGACTTAACAATACTCAGTAGTTTTGTATGTAATATTATAATTAATTTTCAACATTTTAGTACTTGTATTTATTTTTTGGTCAGAAATAGCAATTAAAATATTTTTTGATAGTTTATAGATGATATTCAACCTGTAAGTGTTTAAAGAACAGAATTATTTGTTTCTAATTATTAGGCTAACCTTTAATTACACAACTAAGGAAAGGCAGGGAAATGTGTAAATTCTCCTTCCCCAACCCCTATGTATTTCATTAATGTCATTTAAATTATACATTTTGAACTGTTTTATAAATTCAGTTACCAGTCACTACTTAGTAATTGACAATTTGTGAAAATTCCTGTTTCAGCAGAATTTTAAATGAAGGCGAAAGCAAGCCCTACATGCTTTCTACTTATTTGAATGTTTCTCAAGTATTTTATATTAAAAAACAGTGCCTCTGTTTTTAGAACTACTGCTCAGTAAAGCTGTTTAAACCATTTCTGGTAGCTAATGACAATTTTATATTAAATTGTATATTAACTTTAGTGAGACTGATTTTTTTAGTTGTTTACAGTACAAATACTTGTATTTGTTTTTTAATTGCAGTATTTCCATTGTCGCAGTAATTTAGTAAAACTCTGTGGCTGCCTTGATTTTTGACAGATTTTTGTTAACAACTGATTTTTAGGCAATTAGTTATATTTATGCATAAATCAATTGCACTATAATTCATGAATTATTTATTACAATATTTTCTAATGAATTCCATGTATTTGTCTTGTGTTGTAAATGTACTGTAATTCTGTTTCTTCTTTGTGTTGTTATATTCCTAAATCTGATTGTATGAATTTAATTGTTTAGTTAACGTGTTTCTACGTTGTAATTTGTAGTAAAGCACTTCAATGCTTTTGCACATAAATTTACAACACTGATGTGTGATTGATTTGCTCATTCAGTAAAAAAAAAGAAAGAAACAAAAACCTGTACACTGACTTATTTGACTTATTCCTGAGGCACAAGTTGATTAGCAGTGGCGTAAGACCAAGAACTGTACAAATTAAGCTCATAATTACTAATTTACTATGAGAATTTTATCAGAAATAGTAGCTTTAAGGAAGGATGGTTTCTTTTCTCAGAATTGATTAATTACTCATTAATGAGAAGAAAATCAGAAAATTAATTTTCTAACACCCCCTTTAGTTTGCAGCTAAAAATTATAAATAGTATATACCTTTTTTTGAGGTACTTATTTACTTAATAAAGTCAGAAAACAAACATTTCTATAAGACAGATTTATATTTCTATAGTAATTCCATGCTGTTTGTATGAGTACTTGAAACTTTGTTCTGTTCCAGTTCTGTTCCTGTTCCCAGTCTGTAAAGATCTTGCTAGATTGATCTAGCTTCTCTCTGACTGAGATGACAGAGGATAGACCTCTAGGGAAGGGCCTCTTTTGGGAGTCCTCTGGTAGAGTTCTTCCCTGATAGTTTTTGTGGAGGAGGCAAAGTTTTACTTCTTTATATGTAAATTAATACACTGAAAGTCTGGTAATTAACCTTATCACATTGCTGCTTTTGTGCCATTTTTGGACTCTAGTCAATCCCCACTCCATTTTATTAACTACCCCTATCTGCCAGAAGGGAAATAATATCATTCCATGCTTAACCTTTCTCTTGAGCAATACTGTGCACAAAAGGTACCAGGGGAGCAGTGCATATTGATCCTCTCACCTCTCAACCCCTCAGCTTCCTGCCCACTCTCTCCAGCCGTCTTTCTGTGTGTGGTTTGGAGGAAGTGTGCGATTTGTCAAAGTGATAGGTCTTCCTTCTGTGAAATCATTGTTTAAGCCTTTTATCCTGAGGATAGCCTAAACTACAGTGTGACAACACAAATTTCAAGAGATACAGGAAGGTATTACAGGAAACTGAAGTATAATACCATAGCTGTATTGAAAAGCTACTAAAAACTAGTTTGTTTAAATACATTGACATCTCTATAGAGAGACACTTCAAGGAAAATGTGTTGCTTTAATGCTTGAATTTGTTTGTGTAGTAAGCTCTGCTTCCAAATGGTGACTGAGTAAGGGCTCGATGTGTTTTTACAAACTTGGAAGGTCATTTGGACTGTGGTACTATTGCAATAGAATAGATGAAGTTAAGTTGTCCATCAGCTTTAGAAACTAACTCACGTTAAGGGAAAGCAGATTATAGGCGTCACACAAGGGTAGATAATCAGGAAAGAAATTGTTTTAGAAGAATATCCATTGTGTCTGTGATAATCAGAATATTGCTTTATACAACAAGTCGATCTCCACATAGCAAATTCAAAATAATTTTGAGGCCTGTGGATGTTTTGGTTGCTCACTTTGAGAAGGTTGTAAGGCTCCAGAAGTTTCTTCCACCAGTGAATAGACTTTAAATAGCAGTTAAGGATAAAGGTCATCCACAATTAAAGCTCTCCAGTGAAACTATAGACACATCTTGCAAGTCTAGACAGATAGAAAGGTACCTGTTTAGAAATAAAAAAAGACTGCATAAAGCTGTGTCTTTAGCAAATTAGTACTTAACAAATTTACTCTGGTTTACAAACAAAATATTGAAGATGAAGGCCTAGTGGCGTTTGTTTTTTTAAAATGGCTTTTCAACACATTAATTAAAATCATGGTGGCGGGGAGGGCAATTACCTTTTATCCTTAATTGTATTATTAGAATAAGTTTTCTTTTTTACAAGTGTAGTGATACATTTCGACACCTTGTGACTCCTGAATTTGTTGTTGCAACAGTCAGGCTTTTCTCAGTGTAGTGGCATTTCAAAAACAGTCAAATCCTGACACTGACGTTCCCTTGAATAATGTGGGTTTTGCTTTAGATTGCAAGTACAAAGAGGTTGGTTTTTTTTCTTTTTAAGACTTATTAAACATAATCTCAACTTCAGCTAATACCATCAGAATTATCTTACACCTTTATGAGTTAGTATTATCCAGACACCTGTTTTGAATATATACCGTTTCATACTGAATATTACAGGAGAAGGAAAAAAACCATGAAGAATTATTATGTAGACTTGGCTGGTTTTAAGCTCTAAACTTTAAAATCTATGTAGGACAATAAAAATACAAACTTGCGTGTAATAACTTCCAGTAACAAACTTGAAGCTAAAAGTTATTATTGATGCTAATAATTTTGGGTATGACTTAATTAATGCATATGTAACTGTATTTAAATACAGCACATTAAATTTTAAATAAGTTCGTTCATTGATCAATACAGTTGTAAAACAAATCAAAATGAAAATTTTTCGAAGTATAGGCTATATACAAAAAAATTACAGGGGATAATAGTAGGGAAAAAAAGTTAGTGTCATGTTCAGAGTTTGGTGATATGTTTAAACAATACATACTTTTCTAAAACAGAATTCTTCTAACATTTTTTGCTCATGCAATTGGTTTCAGTAAAACATTTGAACTAGGTGTTAACTATCTGTTGATAGTTGCTATCCAGTGTAAGGATTTTGTATTTAATTGAAGAAATACCTGTATTAATTTCTACTGTGGAAAATTTTCAACTTTTCAGTATAAATGATTGATTAGGTAAGTAGTGACATTAGTTTTAATAATTTATAAGAAATTGATTAAATAGTTAAAGTAGTATTTTATAAGGTTTTTTCTTTTTTAGTTAATACATTTGAGAACAACTGCTCAGAAGTCTTTAAATGTAGGCCTACCCTGTATTTGACATTAAAACTTTTATCTTGGAAATTACTTATTCCAGTGGTGATTATCTCTCTCTGTTTAATTAAGGATTCTGTGTGTGCACACACATGTGTGTTTAATATATTGCAATAAAAAGCTCATGATGCACCACTACAATTTTTTTAAAAACTGAAAGGGAAAATTTTACCTGCAAAGAGCGCTAGGCTATTTTTTCTATTTTCTGTTAGCTTGTTAAGTGTTCTTTAAAAATAAATATAGAAATAAGAATGTCTTTAGAAATACCTTTAAGTGTATCCTGAAGAGTGCTCAATACACTTGAGTATTTAAATATCTAAGAGTGGGATTCAGGAGAGATGGACCCATTCTTTCCTCTGCCATAACCTTGAACCTTAGTCACATACCTTCTCTGTGCCTCAGTTAGTGAAATGGGAGTAATACCAAGCTCACCTGGTCTTGGTGATGTTTTCCTTCATTGATGGTTAAGATAGTTTGAAATATCAAAAAGTTAACGTTGTAATTACAGTTAGGATCAAGAAGCTATATTTCAAATTATTCTTTTTGCCTCTAACTTCTTCATGATTATTTTTCTTAATGGTAGTTTAGTGCTATCACTGATAAGATGCACATCATTGCCAGTGACACTTGCAAGTATGATTGAATAGTGCAATTAGAATGGAACTGTTTTGTAAACTTCAGGGTTTTAGGCTTGAGTTTAACCATTATAACAAACATTAGATGTGGTGTTTTACTGTAATTTATATTTTGTTTTGATTTGTTTTCATTTTCAGTTCAAGCTCAACAGCTGATGCAAATTCAGAGGAAACAGCTAATTTGGAAAAAGGAAAATCAACATTAAACAAAGTTTTGGAGTCTTTTTGTTCATATCACTGGCAACAGACTTTGGCTATGTTAAAATTCCTAATACAGGATGAAAATGTTCCTATAGTTTGCAGTTGCAAGCAAACACATTTGGTCCACTCTGAAACTCCCAGTTCCCTTACTGAAGAGGATGTTCACGTTCCATTTTGCAGTTGCAATGGACACATGCTGGCACAAAGGTGCAGTTTACAAAATCAAAGGCCAAACACTTGTTTACCACCTCTGTCTGTTTGTATTAAAGATTTCCATTCTTTGCCATGCCAAGCTGTAGCAATTGGATGTATTAAGACAATGGTGAACAAAGCATGTAGTTCTCCTAAGTATTGTGCTGACCAATTGCAAAATTATAACAGTCATTCTGTGAAAGCAGCAGCATGTACATATTCAGCTAAGGACTGTGATGTCTTAAGCAGCGTTAAAAATTCAAACAGATCCCGCAGCCCATCGCCACCTCCACTATCACCTGTACACAGCAAAGAATTTGAATTGTCAGAAGGAATGCTTATGGATTTTCCAACTTTAGACAACAACAAGCTTGAAATATCTGTCAACCAGCCTCCATCCCTTTTGCCAGCTGAAGGAAGCAAAGGGGAATTTGAGTATGAAGGTAAAACATGCAAAGGAAAAGAGATTGAATATTCAGATGGAACATCGATATCAGCAGACCAAGAAAGCAATGATGGTTATATGAACTCTGAGAAAGGTGAACATTCTGCCATTTTTCAAGATTTAATGGACCGCATTAATGAAAAGTTGAAATCAATAGATACTACAGATCTAGCAACAAATCTTGTAAAACTTTCTAGCAGTGACAGGGCACCAGAAAATGATGTCAAATTAGGAGACTTCATAACTTCTCTTTTGCATAATGCTAAGGCAAGTGATTACAGCTTTATGGAATTACTTCACCAACATGATAAACAAGTGGAAAATAAAATTATCCAGACAAGATTTCGCAAGCGTCAGGAAACTTTATTTGCAACGTATAATTCTCCTGATTCACCAGTCATTCGACGACAGTCTTTGCAAATCAAGAGGGAGCTTGCAAGCCTTGATGAAACTCTTGTAAGAAAAAAGTCTGTTTCTGAGAGAAATGCAAAGAAATCTACAAAAAAAAAAGATAAAATGCATCCAAATAAAATACATAGTTTTACTGTGATAGAAGATGAGACTTTGCAACATCTTGAAAGTAATCCATGTGTGAATTGCCAAACCAAACCAATGTGCTTTCCAGTACACCAAACAGAGTCTTTCAAACTACCTCTTGCTAATTTTCAGACCAGCTCCAGCTTTCTAGTTCTTTCAGAAAACAGTGCTATTGCAGCCAGCCAGGCGAAACTCCCAAATACACAAGGAGATTGTGCAACCTTAAAAGAGACTGGTCAGATTTCTCTGAAGGATGAGAGTAGTGAAATCTTGGGCAGAACTAAACGTAACATTGTGCCTCCTGGGTGGTACTCTGTGTATGTGACAAACAATATCATGTTTAGAAAGTCATCCAGTGCAAAAAAGTCTTTGAAGAGTTTGGAAAAAATGAAAATGAATAAAAATGTTCATGCTGAAAGATGCAGTGACATAAATATAAGCAAAATTGTGAGAGACACAAATCTGCAAGTTGTTGTGGAGCGTTTAGAAGATACAATAAACTTAGCCAGAAAGACTAGCAACTCATTGTTGGATAGTTACAAAATAAGCCAAAAATTAAAAGCTAACACTTATGAACAGGTTATGAACCCAGCTACTAGAAGGGGCTTACCTTTCACTCTGAGTGAAATGGAATGCATGGGACAAAGCTTCCTTCCACATTCACATGTGCCAAGCAGCAGTAAAATCAAAGCAATTTGTGTCACAACAAACACACAAGAAACAGTTATAGATCAAGAAATTAATGACGGCCTTTTGAAATCTCTGACCTTTAATTCAACTGGTTCAGCTTCCAGTAATGGGGACTTGCATGTAACATCTGAAACTGGGGAGATCTCATCTCCCTTAAACTACTCTAGTCCTATTAAGCTTATGTTTGTCTCAGAAGTTAATAGTCGTGAAGGAGTCAAATACGCTTTGACATCTGCAGCTGCATCTTCTAAGGGAAGCACAGATCTTTGTTTGTTTCAGGGGCACACAAATGCTTTGTTAGACAAACAGGCCACAGGTGACCTTTCTCATGCAGTCTGTGTGAAGGGTTGTGATCACAGTGAAAAGGGTGTGAAGGAGGAGTCAAGCTGTGTTTATGCAGAAGCAATTACAAGCTCTTGTCCAGTTGGTCAGGTTAACATAAATGACTCAAAAAAAAATGAAGAAGTTGTGGAGAAATCAAACAGTAGCGGTGAATCAGTTTTCAAAAGAAAACCTGGTAGACCAAAGAAAATAGGTCCTCAAGTAGTTAAGCAGGTTAAGAGACCTATTGGACGGCCTCCTAAACCAAAAGTAGACTTGAGTGGAAGCACGAAACCTAGACCTGAACTTAGCTGTGGTGGTAAAAGCATCAAGTCTGATGCAGCAATAATGGAAGACGTTAACAGCAACAAAAATATTACTGTGACAGTTGTTTTTGGAAGGTCAAGAAGAACTAAGAGACACGTTTCTGAAGGTAATCTAAATCTCATCAGCATTCTGCCCACACAACACATTGATTCTAATTTTGCCAATGATCCCAGCAAAGCAAGGCACAATGCAGAAAGTGGAAATGCTTTGACTGAAATGGTAAAAGCCTTTCAGAATCCTTCTGTTGAAAAGGAGGTCTCTGGTTATGACTATGTCAGGCCTATCAAGAGTAATCTGACATCACCACATCCTTGCAGCAATGTTATACGACAGATGAAGAAACCATTAACCACTGTTCGAAAACCTGGCAGGCCAGCAAAAGTAAAAATTTCCGGCATATCAGTGACTGTCAGTAGACTTTCACCTCAGGAAAGAAAAGTGAGCATCAGCAATGGTTTGCCTCCTTTACAACAGCAGAATGTGTTAGAAAAAAACATAGCACAGGAAAGAAAAAATCAACTGTGCAATAATATGGGTCAAGTAAAGAACGTGCAGAAAGATTCTAGAGAGGATGGATCACACAATGCTACTACAACAGTGTCAAGAAAACGTGGAATTCCATCGAGACATTCTGCTAGAGACAGAAAACCTTCACTGCATTTTTTGCGTTCATTAGCATCTTCTAGTGCATTTACTTGTAGAAGTGCCTTACTACATAAATCTTACAAACTCCATTTGAAAAAAACTAAAGAGCGCAAGGAGAAACTTACACAGTCAAATCAGAGCACAGCATCCAAAGATACCTCAGAACCGAGAAATTCAGGAAATGCTAAAAAGGATCTTAAGGATGGTGAATTCGGGCCCATTAATGAAGTATCATTGGATCCCATTTTTTCATCAAATCCCTCTCTCAGGTGGTGGCCTACTTCCACTTCAAGTGACACATTGTTGGAAGAACTGAACAATAGATTTGAACAGATGACTAATACCTGGTTGAGAGTGGGGGGAAGTGAGTTTGACAAATGCATATGTGATAAAAGGGATCCCATTGAACAAGACTGTAATACTGAAATGTCAGACACTTTAGACTCCTGTCTTGTAGAACTTGAAACATCACCTATAAAAATGCTTTTCCAGAAAAAGTGTAATATGAATGAACTCTGCACCTGGTTTATGCAAACTACAGAAACACAGTCTCTCTCTCTTGTGAGAAAGGCAAATGCTCGCAATCCCTTAGAAGCAGTTAGTACTAGAGAGATAAAGATGGAAACTAAACAATCTGATCCTAGTACTTGCCCTTTCAGAAAGCACTTTAAAAAGTTTGCACTATCCTCCCCTTCAAAACCAGCAGGGAAATTGCAAATATTACATAACATGGTGAGGTCTCCAGTCTTAAGCATGAAAAGTAATTTCACTTTAGCCAGATTAAAAAGAAATGAGTTTAAGAAGTTGCAGCATGACAGGTGGGGACAAACAAAAAAGCTCTATAATCAGGCTCCTGGAGGCTGGAAATCAAAAAAGAAAAATCTGCAGTTATTTTGCCAAAGCCAATTGTTAAAAAGTACAAGTGGGGAAACCCATGATAAAACACCCAAGATCCAGGAGAAAAATACCGTAGAAATCCAGCCCACTCAGGCTTTGGTAGAGTCTCAGAATAGCCTCTTGCCAACTGAAAATGAAGCCAGAGATGCATTTGTTCAACAGATGATGGGATCTTCTGACTTTAACCCACATCCTGGTTTAGCAAATATACTTAAGTCACATTCAGAGACTAATGGAACAATTTGTTGCCAGCAAAATGTTAGAAAAGAACAAAGCCAAGATAAACTGTTTCAAAATACTTGGAAAGCCAAAACCTTTAAAGACTGTAGGATATTTCTGAGAAAAATCAACCATATTGAGCAGCACAATTCATTTAAGTTAAATAATGTCATTTATTCTCCTGAAGCTGTTGACAGTAAAAGCACTCAGGCCTATATGGAAGAAAAAAGACATCCTCTTTTAAGGTCCCATTCTACTAAGCAAAATACATTAAAGAAACAAGAAAATGAAATGGAAACATCTAAAGGATCTAATTCTTCTAAAGTGACTGAAAGGCTGGATGACCAGTTTCACAGCAGAAAATTAAGTAGGGGTGTAAACCAGGACGATAATCCTGCTGGTAGTTCTGAAGGTCTTAGCAGAATAAACAAAAGAAAAAGTCCACAATGGGAGACCACTGATACAAATTTAAGAAAAAGGCTTAAGAGACAATCATGCAGTAGTGGACAAATGGCACCTTATTACCCAAAGTACCAAGTAGGTAAGTTCGTATTCCCCCCTTCATCTTAAAATTGAAATCCTAAAGAATTGGAGAAGTCAAACAACTAAGCACTTTTTTTTTTTTTTTTTTGCATGTTACTCATTTTAATTTCAGAAAAGTCATGAAATTAAACATTGCATAACATCAGAATAATTCAGAAAGTGCAATTTTAAAACGCGTACAATGTTTTGCACCATTCTTTCAGCTCTGATAAGCTAACTAATGTAGTTCAGACAGACAAGAAGTCAAGTTCTGGCATTCTGAAGTCAGTCACGACTGGCTATTGACTTAAAAAGGAACAGAACTTCATTTCATTGTGTAATTTCTCATATTGTGAGGAAGGGTAAATTATAAAATGAAGCATAAATTCAGTGCATTAGCACATAGCTGGTTTAAAAAAAATTCATTGAATGATTTCTGTTACAAATCTGTAATAGTTTTGTAATTTTACAGTAAAAGATAGTATTTTGTACTTCTGAAAATTATTCAATCAGAGACACATTTTAGTATCCATTCCATGCCAAATGAATTCTGCTGACTCTAAGGGATTTGCACATTGGATCCTTACAGAACAATTTAAAATGCAAAATTATTTTTGACAAGTACAATATACAGTTACTATGCTAAATACTTTGGCTTGGAATCTTTTTAGGCTAGTCTTAAATCATTTTTTGAAGATAGGTATTTATAAATACATTGTGTTACAACTGTGATCTCAGAAAGGCCATTATATTACTTAGAAGGAGGGCACACTTGTGAAATTATTTCTTCTGCTGGGTGAAGAGATCTCCTTAAATAGAAGTCTCAACTCATTACAACAAAATTACTAAGGTGTGAAATCCTCACCAAGTAAAGCACAACTTCTGCAATGTGATTTAAATGACTGCCTTTGTAAAAGCAATATTTTATTAGCTAATCTGATATATTGCCCAAAAAAACCCCAACCCCTTATTCAAAATATCAGAGCAAAATCTTAGGTCCTCCTTTGTATTCTATATTGTAGAAAAAGATCTCTGATAATAAACAGAAAAGTTAATTTAAGTTGTAATATAAACAATATAATGGCTCTTTTATGCTTTATTTCCTTTGTCCTTCATGTGATATGTAGAATTCTTCATATTAAGCTCATTCAGTGTAACCCTGCTTTTTCCAAAGCACAGCATTTTTTTATCTATAGACTACTCTTCTGTATTTTAATTCATTGATCTGGGGCCAAGCTCAACATAAATAACTTGTTTTTAAGAAGTTCAAACTTTGACACAAAATTGCTGTAAAAAAAAGAACTAGAAAAGGAAAGGATAACATATATCCATTTCTATATTGCAAATGAAGAAAGAGCTCTCTCATACTTGTAATTCATTGAGAAAATGTTACATTCCAATTATATTTATCTGTAAATGTTTTGCTTCTATGACAATGCCAGACCTATTACTGTGATATGGTCTCATGTTAGTTTTAATTGGGACTCAATTTTATCTACCTGATAACTTTCGTCCGTTAGTTTTGGATCTTCAGGAAATCTGATAACTATTTTGATATTTTGCATTACTTCATTTACAGTTTTTGTTATTTTCCCTTTTACCCATGGTTTCTCATATCAGTCATTGTCTTTAGAAAGGCTATGATAGGAAGTTCACTGATAAAGGAAATGTTAAAAGACAAAGAATGATGATTCTGTAGTTTTCTCCACACTTGTAACCCCAGCTCTTTCTTAGGGTTACTGTTGCAGTATTAGGGGATTGTCTGATATTGGAAGGATGTTTTGTTTTGCTGTGTTGATTCAACATTGTGTACTCTCTGCACCAGCCAAGGAAATCATACAAACATTTTTTGTCTAGTATAGCTACTCCCTAAAAAGAAGCAACATGATTTCTAGCTGTGCATGCATGTGACTTCAAACACAATTCCTGCATCTGGAAGTTTAATGCACATGAAAACATCATGTTTCGTTTATATGTTCTTTGGATTGTATTTTTGTTTAAGTGGTATCATAAACTATATCATTGTTCTGTTGTCATGCTTGAAATGTTGCTGTAGACACATTTATGGTCAGTATTTGAAGTTTTCTTCAACTTTTGCGGATCTTGGGGACTTACCAAATGTACTTGAAAAAAAGATGTTGTGATGTTATTTTATTGCGAAATATTGTGGCAGGTGGCAGAATGTTGTTACCAGATTTTTATGTATACTTGGTTTTCATTAGCATGTGTAAGCAGGAATAAACAATTGAGTTCTTACAGCTCAAGGTAGTGTCCAGCAACCAGAACCAGTCATGCACTCACTGCAGCAACAGAAAAGAGTTAATTGCTTTTTCACATTGCCTGTTGTATTCAAGATAAGGTGGCTGATAGATACATGGGTATCTATCATCCGTTTGATGTTGGTTGCTACTTGACTTCTGAACTGTTGCTTCAACAATGCATTTGATGTGTTGAGGGGCAGTTCCCTTACACTGTATATCTATCTTCTGGCAGTTTTAATTTCTTTAGCAACACTGAAACACTATTATTCTCTGTTGTGCAAAGAAAATTACATAAGCGTGTTTTTAGGAAAGCATTTGTTTTCAATGTGGTTCACTTGTAACACTGAAGGTCCCATTCACATGCTTTGGACTTGGGCAAAAGGTTTCAAGACAGCCAAGCTGAAATATGAGAAACTCTTAATCCAGCAATAAAACTGGGACATACAAAATACTCTGTTTTAGGATCTTACAACGTACTGAAAAATTTAAAAATCTGTTTTGGGTGGTATGGACTTAATACAGATGGAAAAGAGATTGTGAACCTTCTACAGTAGCAGGCAGTTCTGACATCACAGACCTGTGCACTTGCCCTTCATATCAGGGTGGGAGTTTGCATACAAAAGATTTTAAAAATCAATTCCTATCACTTAAAGTTAGGATATTTTCATCTAATATTAACTTTTAAATTTTCTCACGTACATTTTGGCTTTTCTTCAAGTAGTCTGGAGTTTTAGAACAGATCTATTGGATTTGTCAGCAGAATATGACTTTTCAATTTTAATTTTTTGTCATGTCTGAATGTGGTTTTTAAATTCTACCTTAATGAAATCAAGTTAGTACTTGAAATGAGAATTTGCTAAATTTTGTGGTCCTTTCAAAGTTGGCTGCAAGAGTTAAGAATCTTAACTATGAAAACTTTGATGTTGTCAGTCTAATTGGTTTCTACGTTGTGCAGATAAAATAACATCTGTATTAATATTACAGACAAAACCTGTCTTAAACTTAACTCCCATTACCATAAGTTTTCTAAAAATTGGAAGGGAAAATTTTGTGAACTGTTGTTTACACGTCTGTATTAGTATGGCTTTAATATTCCAGTATTGTTGCTTATTTGTCTCATGGTAGTGCAATCCAGTAATGTTAAGGCTACAAATGGGAATCACTTCCCTACTATTGTGAATGATCTAGTGGCAAACAAGATTGTTTTTAGCAGGTTGTTCAGCTTTCTCTTTCATGAAGGACCACATTCTACACCCCTAAATGAGCGACAAATCTAAAATACTAGGTTAGGAAAAGTGCAGAGGAGACAGAGTGTAACAGTCGTTAAATCTGTTGACTTTAAGAAGGCTCTTTTCACAAAGGCTTTTCATCAGAGGGTTGCTTGGCTCTAAAATAAGTTACACCTTATTTGATGATGATTGATTTGATTTGATGGTGATGCAGAGTAAGCAGATCGAAATTTTCATAACTGTAGTTGCCAGACAAGAAGTTCCTTTTTCATAGGCAGACATTAACCAAAGTAAGACCACTAACAGGAATGTAGGAAGAATATGAAATGAATGACTGTTCTCGGTAAGTGGGCCATTTTTAATGCAGAACTATAAAAGCAGAAAGGTACACTTGATATATAGTTGGCTATACATGTGTAATAAATCCTTACTCATTTAATGATCTTAATGGTCTCTGCCTCATTCCCCATAATGCCACAACAGCAGCTGCCATACCACAGTCTAATGCTCCATTTTGTTTTACACTCTGGAATTCTACTTGTCAAATTACATACTCTTCCCTTTTCTTTTTCTCTAGTGACCTAGTGTGGTCTGTGTAGGTTTTGGGTGCTGTTTAGTTTTACACTTTGGTTATTTACATATTGCCTTAGGGTATGCTGTTCCTCATGTTCTTGTGAGGGTTCTGAGCTAGGGATTTTTACTTTTGCTTCTTTGAATAATGGACTTTTGTCAAAGAGCTTGGCTCTGAGGTCTTCAATTTCCTTTACCTGCTAGGAAATGTAGTTTTCTGTAGTTTAGTGCCATGATTGTTAAGCCTTTGTGTAGGATTTATATACCCCGTTTTGTACCTAAACTGGGGTGCTTTTTTCATCATTTTATTCAGTATTGTTTTGCTATCTGTTTTTAATTTTACCTCTTCAAAAACTGAGAAACTCATAGTCATGTTTTCCTATTTGTCCTCAGTCCTGAGGAAACGGCCAGATTTTTCAGCTTTCTTTAGGGAACTGGTAATATTAAATAAATATAGACAATCTTCTGTCTTTCTTTGTAACCCGTTCTCTAGAAGAGAAAATTGCAGTTTTACAAGGCCTGCACAGTGCTTTTGAAAATATGACAAGTACATATCCTTTTTAAAATCCTCTCTTCTGTTGAGAGTTTATGGCCTCAAAGCAGAGCTTTGGTTGCTGTTAGATAGAAGAGGAGGGAGTTCAATCAACAGAGCCTGTGAAGATGTAACTTGTAAATTAAGCATTTATGTAATCTGACCATGACAGAGCAGATTCATTTTGCTGAGACAATTCCACATTTTGGTGTTGAAAATAGTCCTGTTCCAGAAAGATGCTTTCATTCATAGAGGCCTGTGTACTGTGCCTTAGTTTGCATTTCTCTATCATTTATATGCTAAAGCTAGTGCTGCTATTTTCTTTCACCAGATCTTTGTAAAATGTCTTATACTGGAATCTTCAGTTAATTACATTCGAAAAGTGCAGATTCTGTTCTGGAATCGAGGGGGGAAATTAAAATGATGTGAGATGATTGGGTTGTTGTTTGCATGTATTCTTAGGTAGATTTTCCTTTTCTAATTCATCTTTCACTTATCAAAGGATAGTTTTACTCTGACCCCTGATGATTTGAAATCTTCTTCAGATTTTCAAGTGAAATATAATGCCACATTTATTCACTGTTCATCCTTTTGCTTGTGGTGTCCTTTAATTTTGTTATAATTGCACAGTTGTGCCTTAAAGATACTGCTTTAACAACCTTTGGGACTAATAGAAATGTTTTTGTTATTTGATAACGGGATATTAATTTAATAAAATAGTATTTTTGCCATATTTTGCCATACAGCATTTCCTTATCAAAAGCCTTCTTCTCTCCAGTGTTTCCTGTGGTCAACATGAGAAAGAAAGGCTCTCTAAAATATTCTTGAATCTTGGGTGTCCCTGAGAATGCTGAGTGTTTCTGAAAGCTGTTGACAACCTTCAGGTTCTAACTAAGACAGATATTTTTACTGTGATCAGCAACTAATTAGGTGGATGTATCTAACAGGAAATTGCTGTGTAGGGGAAGCCAGATATTTTATGAGCCGCATTTTGCATTTCTGTGCACAGCCCGCTGCAGCACTACAGCCTCACAGCATGGCAGGTTTGCCCTTGGTGGCAGCTGGGGCAGTGTGTGCTTCCTGTGTTCACTGTCATGTGAAACACAATGGTATTCTTGGCGGTGGGATCTAGATAAAGAAAGTTTATGGAGGCCTCATTAGCAATTTTTACTTCATAGTTAAAGATTTTATTAGGTATTTTGAAAGAAATCAGAGGAAAATGTTCAGAAATCAAAATTACAGGTCTTACCAAATGCAATTATATAGAAATGTGTGATTTACTGACCTGTACCTGAATATATTTGTATAGGGATATGTGCTGCCTATGAACTGTGAACCTTTTTAAGGTATGATTTTAAGAGAAAATCACTTCTTTGAAAAACTGCAAATAGAACCTAGATTGAAATGCCAACTGGGAAGTTATTTCGGATTTTTTACTTTGTTGCTCACAAGGATTTTTTTAGTAGTGCTTTATAAAATTTTAGCTAGAAAGTAGATCTTATTTCACTGCTAGTCAAATAAAAGATTGAAATTATTGTAACTGAGCAATAATTAGTATGTACTTCACACTCCTAACCAGGTTAGGACTTAATGTTTTGATTGGTTACAGTGTACCTTGATAAAATAATGCTGTTCTTGAGATGCATCTCTCTCCATCTTCTCCTTTCAATGCATGAGGTATCATCTTGAATTGCTACAGTTTTCATATCTCCTCCATCTGTTATTTCATTTTTCCCCATTTTTGGATTGCCAGCTTTCAGCAGGCTGACTTTTTTTCTCATCTAAATGCTCACTTTATCTTTCATTCTTAATGTGTAATTTTTCTTGAACTTTTTTTATTAATTACTCACTTAATAAGTCAGATGATCTGTGTTTTCCCTGCAGTTTTGTACCTTTTTGTAGAACGGTGTATACACTTTTTCGAGGAGGGTGATGAGCCCAATCGGGATGTCAAGTCATTGCACATCAGCTTAACTCCTGTAGTGAAAATTACACCTTTGCCATTGGCTGTCTCTTCCTGTGTTGGCTGTCCTGCTACTTTTTGCATATCATGACACTTGTAGTTTTGCAGCAGTACAACATTGGCTTGTGCTTCATCTGTGCTCCAGAACAGCTGCCTGTGCCTTTGCCACAGAAGTGCCTGTCCCGCTCTGGTACAGCAGCAGGGTCCTGCTGAGCTGTTGTTCATTTCACAGCCTTGCTGTTACTCATTTTGTCTATTCAGACCCATGTCTGAACCATGGTTCAGACCAGGCCATTACACTCTGGTTATTCCACATTTCTGTGCATCCTGTCTTCCTACTTTGCTCTTCTTTAGTACCAAACTTTAATTGAGTCTCAGATCATGTATCACCTTTCCTTTTATCCCAAGCTGTGTGTTTGTGAGTGCCAAAGGATACTCTGCAGAAGACAAGTGCAGCCCAGTTTTATTCCTGTTTTGATTTTTACTGCATGTTTCTCACTGTATTCTTTGGCTGGTCCATTCTGTCTGGTCCATACACCTGCCAAGATATTTGTAATACCATGAGCAAGATGTCAGTCAGCTTTTGTCATGGATTTCTTCAAACCAGGTTTGGAAAGTCTTTCATGAAAAGCCATACCAAACCTTTTAATCCATATTTTTTGTATTGAAGACCCACTAATTTTTTTTTTTTTCCCTACAGTTTAAAGATGTCTTTTCCAAGGTCAAGATATTTAAACAGATTTTGTCTTCCTAGCTCCATGCTTTTGGGCCAACAGCTCTAGATGCTTTATAACTTTAGACAAGTTGCAGTTTCTGCTGCCATATTCATGGCAAATTGCACATTCTGTTCTTGTGGGACAGTCAAGCAATTTTTGCTTCTTTGCATTTTTTCATAACTGAAAGGGGACCATTTTCTGATGCTGATTCCTCTCATGTTCTGGACATCAGTAAAGGCTGCTTAGATTATTCTTCAATTTCTTTGGAGTACAAATAATGGTGTCTCTTGCTGTGTCAAGAGGATGAGAACCTTTAGTGAGGAACTTCATGATTTATGGAGGGAAGGTTCTCTTTTCTGTATTTTTTTCTTTGGTTTCATCAATCTGACAGATTTTACTATTTGATTTATCCTTTCAACAGCAGAAACTCACCTGACTTATGTCTGCTTTCAGCTTTATTGGTTCCTTACCACAAATTACATTCAGGCAGGAGTTTCACAAACTTCTTTCAGTGGCTGTGCCAGCTCACCTACTCTCCATCCTCCACTTACTGCCACATGCTCCTTTCTGTCTCCACTTCTGGGCTTCCGTAAGAGGAATCTGCTTCTGTCTTTTATCATGGTTTATCTGTAAGTGGGGCAGGTATCTTAACTTGGCTGCAGCTCTTTCTTCAGTTAAGATCAACTTCAGACCTACTTTTCTTACTTCATGCATACCAGTAGAAATGGCCTTAAAATTAACTTAGGACTTAAAATACTTTCAAAGCATAAGTCTGAATTTCTGCTTGGTTTGGAATGTTTTATATCAGTTATCAAGCAATCAGTGAGTAATGTGACTACAGTCACATTTTTCCGAGCAGGTCTTATGTAGGTATGCTTATTCTTTGTTTGCATTTTGTAGCTTAGGGTAGAATATTTCTAAATTGTGGTTCTGCTAGGAATTACAATAATGAGGCTTTCACATTTCATATTAAAATACATGCATACATGAAAATTAAGATGTTTAGGGAAGTCAGTCTTTTCAGATGGATCTTATCACAGGTTTCTGTTACCTGAGGTGTGGATTTCACAAATACTCAGAGATTATACTTCATATTTTACTGACACAGGCCTGTCCTCAAAGCTGTCTTATTTCAAACTATTGAAATCTTGGTCCAAACAATGGATTATTTCCCTGTGCATGAAATGGAAGCATAGCTGAAAAATGCTTGTCTAGAAGCTCTTAGAATGACTTACAATATTTTTCTTTAGAAATAAATTCTTTTTCTCAGTTGGATTGTGCTCTCTTACCTATGTGTAAAGTCTTTCATTTTGAATGCAGGGCAAATTTTAGGGAAAAAGAAAAAGTGCTTAGAGTTAGGTTTCAGTGTTTATATTGGGGCACTTAGCATAATTTTCAAAACATTCAATAACAATAATTTATTTTTGAAATTTAAGAAGTTTATTTACAATGCAAGTAAATATTTAAGAGCTATTCTTAAGGTATCAATTCTTAAAATAGTGGTGGTTGTTGTTACCTGTCTTTCTAGTT
This sequence comes from Corvus kubaryi, assembly GCF_017639235.1. Classification (NCBI taxonomy): domain Eukaryota; kingdom Metazoa; phylum Chordata; class Aves; order Passeriformes; family Corvidae; genus Corvus; species Corvus kubaryi. The sequence continues at coordinate 16,304,503 of NW_024582073.1, forward strand.
TAAAGTTCTGGAGATGTGTGTTTGAAAACATTCTCTTGTGTATCATATTTGTTGCTCACATTTCCTATTTATCAGTTTACTACTCACAGCTGGTTTTAAATTACATTTAAGTAGTAGAAATCTCAGAAAAGGAAATTACTTATTTGCAAATTGCTGTTTGACCTTCCTTAATTCAGAAGTCTGGTGGGTTATAAACCACCCAGGGACTGTCTCATCATATTTCTGAGATGATCTCTCTTCATAACATAATTGCATTTATGATGTCAAAAAACTATTATGGATTAAAGATTTGAGCTCAAATGACAGGACTTCCATAACTGCATTCATCACAGCACTGAGCTGGAGGCATTGTGCTTCCTCAGAACAACCTGAACCAGCAGCACACATTGTTCTGAACCTCCAACCTTTGCTTTATTGTGTCTCATGCAAAACCATTTTTAATTACGATTAGGTAGAAAAAAAATAGCAAAAACTTTTCTTCTCTTATAGTATGTTTCTAAGTCAAATACAACAGTGCTCATCTGCACAACGGGTGTTTAGGGTGTTTTTAATTTATTTATTTGCATGCTGCTAACTTCTAGTAATAACTAGAAATTAGTTTCCTTTCAGGGAACTTATGATCAGAGGAAGGCTTTTTTCATGGTGGTGCCTAGAAGCTAAGAATTCATTATGTTCATCATCAAATTAATCATGCCTCCTTTCAACTGTTGGAATCATAGCTGCTTTTTGTTTCCAAGATCTTTTAAGACAGTATGCTATGAACAATTCGAGATCATAGGATTATTTCTTTTCTTTAACAGGTTATGTACTGTCATCACTGGTAAATTATGCCCTAAAATTTTATGACTACTTCATGCCCACTTCAGTGACAGCTTACATTAATATTCTACTTCCTTGTTCTTGAAGAGCCCTGTGCCTTCTGTCGACTGCTAAATAGTCTATAACACCACAAAACATGGTGATTCTTGTCCAAAAGATCACCGTTCTACATAACTTTCTCAGTCAGGCTGCTTTAAATAATTATAACTTAAAAAGGGGGAAGGAATGTTGTTGCTATTTAAACTTTTCAACATGTATTCAAGTCTGCCCTGTATTTTGGGGAGCCATCAGAATGGAGCTCTGTATTTCCATGGCTGTGCAATCCTGATTAATTTATGTTTTTAAAAAAGTTTTGGTTCCCAAATTCTGCAGTGAAATTGCAATTTAAACTTTTTATGTTGCCTATGATCTGTTGTCTGTAATTTTCCGAGGCTGACTGGTTTTGGGGAGAAAGTCATGTTCTTTCTCTAACTGCACTCTGTAACCATTGCCATCCATTCCACTTGCCAAATGTTTACCTGAAGATGTAACCATCTGCTGTTTGGTGTTACTGTTGTGCTGTGGTCTTTGAAGATGAAGTACTAATGATTACTACTGCATATAATTTTGTTTCTGTGCATGTTAAACTTAAAGCTTGAACAGTGGGATATCTCAATATATAGATTCAGAAAATAGCTACCAGTAAGTAATGCTCTTTCACTGTCAGGCCAAGAATGCTCATAAATTCCTAGTTGCCTCTTCAAGCTATCTTTCTCATATATTTTGTATATATTTCATTCCTGTTTCCTTTCTTTCTATTCTTTTTTTTTTTTTTCCTCAAATCAGTAAAACAATTCTAACTTAGTCTGAAGAGCAAAATAAACTTTCCACCATAATTTCAGTCTGGCATTATGGCTGGTTCTGACTTCTCACCCTGTCTTTTGTCTCTATTCAGTTCACCTCCTTTCTTGGTATTTTGTACTGTTTTATTTGTCTTAGCACTCCAGCTGTGTTAAACTCAGCTCTTATATCTAACTTTTAAGACTCCCTGAATATTGTTTATCTCCCCAGCTTGCTTTGATTGATTTCCAGGGCATTTCTTCTCTCTCAGATTCCCAAATGGGATTCCATCCACACAGCTGAAGTATGTTATTTCATAGTACAATGAGAATCCATTTGGTAAATGGAAAAGAGACATTAAACATTTTCTTTGTAGATTTGGGTCTTTTTGGGTTTTGGCATTGTGGAAAAAATAAGTTTAAATTTTAGAGACAATCAGTCAGACTGTGCATGCTTGGTTTGCTGTCTTTTCAATATCTGTTACATTACCAAATCAATCTGTGTTGGAAATCATACTGAGGCTACTGTAGTCATTGTAGATTTTAACCTAGTACATTCCATTAGTTCTTTTTTTTGAGAAATGGAGTAGAGTCTGTACAAAGAACTTTTTTAAATTCTGCTAATGTTTTACTATTTGTACTCAGTGGTTTTGAAACCTTTCTGTAAAAGCCTCGATTCAGTGCTGTGTGTCATGGGTGCTCCTACACTTTCCAAGCTACCAGTTTGCACATCAGTGCTGGTGGTGTTTAACAAGTGCAGTTTGCAGAATTTCTGTCAGACAGGAGGGTAAGAACCAGTTTGACCTTGCTCTCACATAGTGGGTAAGGAGATGTTTTTATCTGTAAGTATTGCAAAAGAGTTAGAGAAAGATAACCCTACAGTGATACTTTCATAGCTGTTTTACAGCATACGAACACACAGCGTTGAAGGCAATCTCTGATGGGAAATGCTGAGGACTGACCTAGCAGATAAGAGACATTTTTACACATTCCTGCTTTTTATTTTTCCTACTTTTTTTCAACATGTTGTGACAGATTAACTCAGCAAATATATAGTACTTGAGCTAGCCAGATTCTTTGAAACTTTATCATTTTCATACAACAACAGCAGGTGTCAAATTTCCTGCTTTTCCACAAGAATGTGGCTCCATACTGCATGGAAAATAAGCAGTTCAAAGAATATTATTTTCCTTTTGTGCTTGGCAGCCTCAAGTTTTCTGGTGTTGATCTCCCGTCCTGCTATTAAAAATCAGTATTTCTATTAGTATAATGATGGTTTGGGTAAAACTAAAGAAAGAAATGTGACATTTCAAAAAAAAAAACTCAGTTGTATTTGGGCAGTTTTAACAGGAAGTGTGGAAAAGAACAGGGGATTTTTTAGCACTTAGGAGCATGGGGAGGCCACTCATTGCTTGCTTTAGTAGAAGGTTGAATTCAAACCTTTCTATTTATTCCTACTTATTTAATGATAGAATGAAAATTTTGTGGGGAAAGATGATCCTTTTAGGCCCCAGCAGGCCTGGAAACTTAACTACACACAGGGTTCTCTGCTTAGCCAGGGAGAGCAGAGGGGACCTGAGAGTCCGTCGATGTTACTCTGATCTGGCTGCTAAGATTGGTTAGAGTAACACTGGGGTGATTTGTTAGAAAAACACAGGCGATTCATCCTTTCTCCAGTGCTATTGAAAGATGGTAAATTCAGAGGTGATTCAGTAATCGCGATATGGGAACCGGGGGTTGCAACACACACAAAACCATCCTGGAGTCCTCACTGCCAGTGTTTCAGACCCATTGGTTTGGCGTGCAGCAGCTTCCAAAGAAAGCCCAGAGCATGTGAGGGCATTCCCAGCTGGCACTGACCCAGCAGTGTGTCCTGTCACCGTGCACAGCACGGTGTGCCCATGTCCTCAGTGCCACGCCTGCCACCCCTCTGTGCTTCACGTGGCCCTGCAGAGGAGTCAGAACTCTCTGAGACTGAACAGGTCCCTTGCACAGAGCCACGGCAGAGCACCTGCTGAAGGGCTGCTGAACTTGCCTCCCCGAGGCTTTTTTAGATTGCTCTTGTTTCAGATCAAAAAGTATTGTCACATTTCCATATCCCTTTTTTTCCTCTTTACTTTTTAAGAAGAGACAAGAATTATATGGATAAGTTATTATACATGGGGAAATATTAAATCTTTTCAATTAAGCAAAAAATGTTACCAGCACTTGAAGACCATTTAGAGAAAAGAGGTAGGAGAGGGTAGTGTAATTAAAGATGAAGAAAAAATACTGAATTTTCAAGAAATCTCACTAATTTGTCATACAAATTATGAAAAAAAATGAATATGGTTTTCATCTTTTTCACTGGGATTTTAGCACTGTTTTCCTGTCTTCAAATTCCCTAGTGAAAACAGAGCTATTGGATATGCCATGGCTGGAGTTTATGTTCCATGTCACAGAAGCACCTGTAGCTGACTTCCACAAATCACATGCACAGAAGCTGATTAACTGAGTCAGTCCCAAGTGAATAAAAACAAAACAAATGGTAATTGCTGGAATGGCAAACACATGGCTTCAGAATTGGAAATTCTAACCTTTTTAGAGACCATTATCTAAGATCAGTATATGCCTGTTGTCTAGGAAATTAAAGGGAACTCCATCTTCTTACTGGTGTGAGTGTTGGTAGTGCAGAGCTCCAAGGGGCTGTAAATTGGGGACACTGTTCCAAGCTCTCCTGAAATAGGCTTCATGGCTTCTGGGTGCATCAGGCTCTAATCTGAATTCCTGACAGGAGGTTTGCTGTGTGTAACATATTCTTTTGCTAGGAATGTTTAATGCACTGTGGAGCTTGTGCAAATAGAGTGGAGTAAAATTTAGAGTAGAATCTATTGATGGATTTGACAGGAGAAATTCAACTGCTTCTGTTTAATTTTATCCCTTTAATTACATTCTTCAATTTAAAAATATTTAAATGCATCATTTTTTTACCTTGTTAAATCAACAACGAAAAAATAAATCACTACAAGTAAAGGAATGAAAGGCAAGATGAAAGATTAGGTTCTTCTTGGTTAACAAATATATTAATGCAGATCTCTAACCATATTATTTTCCACTTTATTTTTATCAAGGTAAGATTTTCTAAAATACATGAACTTTTTGTGTTGATGTTACCAATACCGAGGAACTGGGGGGAAAAAAATTAACATTTTTCTAGTCCTGTTTTTATGCATTCATTTAAAAAGCAAAGTCTTGCATTTCCTGGAGTCCTTTTCTGAGAGGTAAATAGATCACCACATGACAATTATCAGCACATAGTTCAGTTCTTGTTTTGCAAATTCAGTCCAGCCTATTGCACCTTGTACAGAAACCTGTACAAACCTAAAAGATGAAGAGTAGGGCAGTCCCTGACAGAGCTGAGTACTTGGAAAGTGCTGTTTGGTACTACAATAGCACTCAGCATTTTCTTCTGTAGTCCAAGCAAGTGGGAAGGAATGATGGTCAGAATTGCACCAAATCCTAGGATACACTGTTGCCACCAACAGTGTTGTTTGGAAAAGGGCCCTTACCAGCTTGGTCCAATTCCTACTTGATATTCAGAAGGAACATGCTAGGTCATATGAGGAGCCCCAACCTTTGGCTTTTGCTGTCTGGCACTTGCCCAGCGTTCAGCAGCGTTTATCTGTCTACTGCTTTAAAGACAGTAGAAGTGCTGGGTTTTAAAGCACTTTGCAGGTATATACTACTTCATAGTTTGCAATTTCTTGATTTCCAAGGCATATATGTTCCTTTCAGATAGCAACCACCACCAAAAAAAACCAAACCAAAACAAAACAAACAAACAAACAAAAAAAAAAACAAAACAAAAAAAAAAAACAAAAACAAAAAACCACCCCAACCCTTAAAAAAAGCCAAACAAACAAAAAAAACAAACCAAAACATTCCTGCCCTATCCTTCATTTGGCTTTTGGGTAGTTGTTAGAAGTTATGTTTTGCTACCTGGCCATGCCTGAAAAGCACAAAATCAGTAGGTGTGAGGAAAGCTGCTTACTGCAGAAGTCAGCCTTAACACCATCTCCCATATGCACTTAAGCCCGTGGTCATAAGAAAAGCCTTTAACTTTCTGAGGGCAAAGACCCAAGTGTGAAGAAGTTGTAAACTCAAGAGCGTAACCTTGCTGACTGAAGTCCTGTCCATCACCTACACCTGCACTCTGTTTCCTGCAGGAAGGAAAAGATCAGAGCAACCAGAGGAAAAGGGTACAAGGCAAAACGAGACCAAAGATAGAGGCTGAATAATGACACAAGGAAATGCAGGGCATGGGAGCAGTGCACCAGTCTGCAGGGTTGGGAACTAGGGTTAGTAAACGAGAAATGTCTGTTTCACTGCCATGCCAGAAAGGCACACAGCCTTCGGGGGAGCTTATATTAAAATGTAAAAGAATTAAAACTGTTTCTGATATCTGTGAAAAGCAACAGTGAATTATAATTTTAGCTGTTGCCTAAGCTCTTTCCCTTTTGCTGTGACAGGAAATGTCTTAATCAAAGTCAGTCATTGATATCTGAGTGACACAAGCCAGTGTTTTAGGGTACAGTCCTACACTGACTGTCCTCAGCTACTCTGCGCACCCATGTGAGCACTACACTGCAGCACATTCAAGCCTTCAAAATGTGCACCTGAGCTCTGTGATGAACCAGTTTTCCTGAAATGCAGCAAAAGCCTTTTTTGCTGCTTAAATACCCCTTTGATAGGAAACTGTTCAGATAACTTTTAGCATGGTGATTACCTCCTACCCTTAATTACATTACTGAGAATATTATTTTTAGTATCTCAGAAATATTTTCAACTTTGTATCATTCTTGAAGTTCTCAAAAGCTTTATAAAGGATGGTGAGAAACAATGTATCATACACAGGGGACAAATCACTGCAGGAGGGTGACAGTAAAATAAAAGGGGATGAAGAGGTTTGAAAGGAGGATTGAAATTGTCTTCTGAGTGTGTTTTATATCTTAAAGCACTTCTGAGTGCTTTATATATTAAGGAAGACATTTTTGATGATGAGGATGGTGAAACATTGAAAAAGGTTGTCTGGAGCGGTGGTGGATGTCCTGTCCCTGGAAACATTCAGGATCAGGCTGGACGGGGCTCTGGGCAGCCTGATCTAGTTGAAGATGTCCCTGCTCATTGCAGGGGGATTGGAGTAGATGACCTTTAAAGGTGTCTTCCAACCCAAACCATTTGATGATTCAATCCACACATCTGTCCTAGTCTGCTTAGTTACTCCCACAAAGGACTGGGTTTCTTTCCTTTCTTGTATTACTTTTTTCCCTAGATTTAAAACAAAATACTCTCTATGTGTGAGTCCTTCCGTGGCTGCACTAAATTAATATTGTCAGCAATAAAAACAAGCCCCAAACTCTTGCCCAGTTCCTGCTCTGTGCCTTTAGTCAGCTGGAGATGATTTAAACTAGGCCAGCTGTTACTGCACCTCCTGCAAAGGAATAGCACGAGCAGGAGCCTGACCAGGGACGGGCACTGCCAATGGACAGGGCCTCAGCCATCCCCACACAGACAAGCCCAATCTCCTTTACAACACAGCACAGTGGGGTTCCAATCTCAGTGTTTCTGGAACATAATGCACTAAAACAACAACAACAAAACCCAGCAGAATACAAGATCTGCCACCACCTCATCTTGCCTCTTACCAGCTTATTTCCAGGGCAAGAGGAAAGTGTACTAAACTTTTTCTTATTTTTTTCCCTCTCCTACCCCCACTTCTTTTCTCACAGCACGCTACAAGTGAAAGTCTCGGAGCCGCAGAATTCAATAGACATGAACACAGAAAATGAACATTTGAAGTCCATAAAGATGTGCCTTAATCAGCCCACTGAGTGGAATCTGAGTTTTTCAGCAGCATCTCTCGCCAGCTGTAAAGTTTTTAACCAAAATCTCAAAACTGATGAGAACAAATAGATTGCAGCTGTTCTTGCACTATTATTTTGTACATTGTTCCTTATTTTTTTTTCTGCTAAATAATAAGCATTTATTACATTGATCTTGAAGTGATCTTGTGTGATTTGGCTTTATATACTACTAGCATTATTCAGTTTGATGTACTTTTTCTTTTCTAAATATGAAGTTTCACATCTGACCATCATGAAATTCTTGCAGTACAAATTTATATCAGAATCGGATGTTCCCCTTTAATAGTATTGTGATTTTTCTATGTTCTTTAAATTCAACTACTGTTTCCCAATTTTATTTTTGTGCACGAAAGTTAATATATTATGTAATTTGTGGCATAGGTCACCATGTAAAGATTTATGGTAATAATTCAAACAAATCTGTAACAGGTGGAGACTGACTACCTCAAAGCAAAGCAGTACAAAGGTAAATTATCTGAGATCTCCTTCACCAATGGATTGAAATGTATGGAAGCACCAGCTTGTTTCTGCAGTATGCTTTCATCTTCACTTATCTTGAGAACTTCTGTGTGACAGTGTTTAATGACCCTAATATCTAAAAGAAAGACCAAGCCTGCTGGAGAATCTCGTGAAAGATTGTCATTCAACAAATCTGTATCTGCACTTTTTGAGGTTTCTGCTAAATGGTCTTTCTTCCCCATTTGTTTTTATGAATTTATGCCTGCCACCAATTAAAATGGATGTAAATGCTCTTCTATTTCATTTTTTTCTGTGTACTTTGGAAATTCAATGTAAAATCAAAATTTTATCTCTACTCAAAGAAGTAGTAAATGGTTGTAGCTGACTACATTGTAGACATTCCATGCTGAAATGATCTTAGCAAGGTTCATGTACTTTATTCATCAAAACTTTATTATTAATAGAGCTATAACAAAAGTGTTAGAATAAAACCATATAATATACTTCTCTTTTCTGGAGTCATACATTCAGTAGCTAGGGTAGAGGTTTCTTAATTCATGATGAGTTGTCTGTCCTTTACTTGACAAGAACTAGTTTTCCAGAAGGAAATTTCCTTGGAAGTCACTGTATTTTATAAAAGAAAGGTTTTAAAGATTCACCTTAAAAAAGTGAGGATGCAATTCCTCTTTACAGAGGTTTGTTGGTTTGCAGGTGCAATCCAGTAACTGAAATAAAGAGATTGTTATGAATTCTGGTGTCACAAGATCCCAAGAGGGTATTGAGTCACTGAAGCTTTGGACATGATTAAAAGTGCAAAATGTGATTAAAAGAATAAACATTCATCATGTTTAGTGCTGCTTAGAAGGTGTTTATGTCTTTCAACTGTTTAATGCACATGGATTCTGTGGGGCAAGAAAGCCAAAAGGAGAATTAAATTTCCCAGGGGAGTGGCACTGAAGTTTACACAGGGTAAATCAGGCATAAAAGGACATCGGGAAGCTCCATAGTTGTACACCCTGCTCAAAAGGCAGTCAGCTGTGAGTACTCACACCTAGTCCTGTCTTTGAAAACTCCTAGGACAGAACCTGCACAGGCAACCTGTTCCACTGCCTTTTTCACCTTCTGTTCTGGTCTGAGTTTCATTTTATAGGTTTTTTAGCCTCTCATCATATCCAGCAAAGAGCCCAATTCTATCTCTTTACTGGACTCCTTGCAGGTAACTCAGAGGCTCAGCAAGCAAGTCCAGCTCCCTCAGCCTCTCCCCACAGGACTCCAGCCCCACACCAGCCCTGGGGGCCTTCAGTTAGACAAAGGATTTTCTATTAACACACACCAGTGAAGACACATCCACAGCAGAGGCATCCACAGACTGGGAGGTGACTTGAGGGAAACCCCATCTTTTCAGTCCAGCCTTCCTAAGAGATGCCAGAGACAGAACCTGCATGTGTGGCAAGGCACAACAGAACAGCAAGAAGCCAAAACTAAAGATTATTCAGTAAGGCATGCCCAGAGGCCTTTATAGGTATTTGTTGCTCCTGCTTTGCCTCAAAACTCATTTTAGGAAAAAGTACGAGTGAACTAGCACCAGTTGTTCAAAGTGTAGTAGTGCTTAAAGAACAAACCACTCCAGAGAGGGAAGTTGAGAGAGAACTTGTAACTTAAATAAAAAAACCCAACACTAAAGCCACAGGGAAGCTCTGACTTACAACTGAGAAAAACAACTATAGACTTTGCCCATTCCAACTATGTTCAGGCAGCATTCAAGGGGACAGAGAGCATCTCTGATCTAAAGTGGCTGCATGTACACAAACTCACATAACCCAATTTGGGAATTTGAAAAGTTACCAAAAGAGGGAGGTCAGGACCTCAAAATTGTGTTTAAAATTACAAAAATAATTCATCACAGTTACAGAAGCTTCTGAATAGAGCACATAGCAGCAGCAAAGTGTCTCGGCATTTTGCAGTTTGACAAGTTTCCAACAAAAACTCCAAAGGATGAAAAGCAACACAATCCCTGTTTCCTATACACAAGCTTGGAAACAGCATAATAGTTTGGGCATTACACTTTAGGAATACTTCTTTTCATTTGTGTCCCTAAGTTGTTTCTGAGAATTATCAAAAATCATTTATAGCATATTTACCTATTTTAAATGCAAGTTCCTTAGAAAGCTGCATTTGGCATCAAGAGTTGAGATGTGCATGCCGAGGAATCGAGTGAGTTTGCTCTGACTGCTTTGAAATGACCCCACCACGACACGGACACGACTGCCCAGGTGTTTCCATCTTGAGTGAACCTGCTCAGCCACCAGTGACTACTACTGTCCTGTGAAACTCCTGACCATTCCTACATGTTTTGAACTTCAGAGCTACAAAGAAATAACAAATGGATACTACTTTAAGAAGACTGACCTTAGAGGATTTAAGTCTTTGCCCCTTCTGTACTTAAATACTCCTTTCCTTCACTAGATCTTATTTTGTACCACAAATATTTTTATGCTTTTCTAAAAGCACATCACTGATTCTATATAACAATTGGTGTCTGCACCAACAGACTTTCAGTATGGTTTGTATAATCAGTTACTCAGTTTTACATTGTTTGACATTGTTTAATAAATTGGACATACACCTGCAGGAAGCAGAATTCCCAATTAAGATCAACTCTATTTAACATGAACAGTAAATACATACATCTGCTGACCATGTTTTACTGCTATAAAACCTTATAAAAATGAAGAAAGTGGGTGCCATAAAAGTAGGTACATTCAAAATTGCTGCCATCACAAGCAACCACTCTCCGCTAATGTTAAATATCAAAACAGCTTTAACTATGGAATACTTAGCATCAACAGCCATTTTTATTTGCAGGGAAGATGCATTCTTCTCTATAAAGTAAAAGAAAAAAAAAATCCAAGTTTTGCTCGGGTAATACTTTAATCTGTTTTTATTGTGTGAATGAAGGATTTCATATCAGGAAATTAATTAAAAAGCATCTGTTTTTAAAAAACTAGTACAGAAATATAGAATAATACATGATGATTCATATAAAAGGAGCTAAATATGACTAGCAAGGAAAAAAATCTTATTTCTAAGTCTGATGTTAACTACCACTGTTGACAAAGGCAGTTTCTTCTTTTGTCTTCACTCATCTGTTGCCTCATTCAACAGTCTTGAAAGATTCATTCGAGTTTTCTCCAGTGCCAAAGTTTTTGCTCGTCTTTGAGGCCTCGAACTTGACACTGGGACTGGTTCTGGAATTTGATCACAACTGAAACATAGAATATTTAAGAGTAAAGTAAAAAAGACTAAGCAAACTGAAGAGCTTTTATAGGAACGAACTTAAAACATGGTCTGAAAGAGCAAAAATACTTCTTACCAATTATAAACTTGTTCTTTTTTGAGAATATATTAGTGCTTTCCAAGTGATACAGCAGTATCAGTAAAGATAACCAAGTGACAAGCAGTTGCAAAATAAGCAAAATTCCCCCAAAATTAGGTGGAATCAAAGCAAACACACTAAACAGGCAAATGGGAGAGACTGACCCTGGTCACAATAAAGTCCACAACACATTAAATGGATTACTTGCTTAAGAAAGAGTTGAGCACAGCTGAAAATGACAAAGATAATGTTGTTTTAATACTTATATCTGGCAAGATCATAAGGGAAGAAATCTATTGTCTATATTCACTTCTCAGTCATTTCTAGACACTTGTCCAACTACATGTTGGACAACAAGCAACAAAACTGTGAAGGGGGAAAAAGAATTGAAATTTTAAAAATTGACACTTCCACAGAACAGATTAAAAAGGGCAAAAAAAACTAACTGGAAGAAGAGCAATAATGTAAACCAAAAATCTTAACTTTTTTCAGCTACAGTACCTGCTGACTCAACACACAAAAGATAAGTTAAAAAAATGTTACAGGCTCCTTGACAGAACTTGTCACTTTTTCAAAAGCACCAGTTTAAAGAAATTTTTTTTTCTTAAATATTTATCTGCATTTTAGGAACAGAGGATATCAAAACATACAGGTTTGGGAAAGAAAAACATTTCAATTAAACTTCCTTGCTAGAACAGACATCATGGTTTTGACGGTGGGGAGAAAAGGATTTACCTTTCAGGACCACGTTTTACACTTGCACCAGTTTTTCTTCTGGTCACAGACCTCACTTTGGCTGCTGCTTTCCGCTGTCCTAAGTATAAACAAAAATCTCTTTTTGTATCTTGATACCATTTATTTTCTCTAACTAGTTTTTTATCTATCTTTCTTCAGTCTTTGATATTGTAATGAAACATAGAAATATGCAGTCAGCATAGATAGAATGGGGTCGCGAAAAACCAAAACCAAAAACCCCACAATTTTCCACTTCTCCCAGAAACACCTGTATGTTACTGTAAATGGCTGTGGCTGTGTTATCTGCAATCCTGTAGTCAGTCCTTTTTTCTTTTTTGAAATCTGTGTTATTGGGAGAGGTTAACAGCACAAAAATTTCCACGGAACAAACTACTTTAAACAAATAAAATTGTAGAAACTACAACAGAGTATGAATGGCTTTCCCATCTATACATTCACAAGAAGTTAGTATTATTTTATAAAATTATACTGTTAGTATTATTTTATGGAATAATGGAATTATTTTATTAAAAACAATTAAACTAATATTGTAGCCACTGTACCTTTGCCAGCTTTGCTTCTTGTAGATCTTAATTTTGCAGTTTCTTTAACTTCATTAACTGGAGTATGAAGAGCATCTCTATTATTTTCTGTTAAACAGAATAACACGTGCAGAAGTCATAAATTAAAAGTTGATTATCTTAAGTACCAATATTTTAAATTTTGGCTGTTACATTAAAGAGCCACACAATTGGACCCCACTTTTTCTTTAAACCAGAAACTAGTTAATAACGCTAACAGGAAGTTTAAAATGTCACTCAGCTGTAACTCTGCCCCAACAAAGGTCAATCATACATAAACTATTCCTACATAAACTATTCCTGGCAAGTGTTTAGCCCATTCCACTGTGTTGGAAGCTGAGCGAGTGGGGCAGAAGATCAGCTTGTCTGAACAGGGACCTCCTTGTGGAGCTCAAGAGGAAAAAGGAACTGCAAGATCTCTGAGAGCAAGGTCAGGCTTTGCAGGAAGATGACAGAGCTGTGGTTCATACATGCAGGGAGAAGGCACAAAAGGCCAAAGTTCAATTACAGGTGAACCTCGTCGCTATTCTGTGCGATACTAAAGAAGGACTTTTGAAAGTACAGTAAAAATAGGAGGAGGTCCAAACAAAACACTGGACAAACATTTGCTGAAGATGGTCAGTCACCTGACTAACAGGACTAGAGAAAAAGCAGAGCCATTCAGCACTTTATTTGCCTGATTCTTTAATATTACTGATGGACCTCAGGCTGCCCAGTCCACTGAATCAGAGGACCATGAGCATGAGAACAGTGATTTTCCATTTGAGGACACTGAAATTGTAAGGGACCAGCTCTAAGAGGTGAATGTCCACAAGCTGAGCAGGATCCAGTAGTGGCATCCTGGCTTGTACCAGAGACTGTGTGGCCAGCAGGACCAGGGCACTGACCAATCCTCTGTACTAAGCATTAATAAGGCCACACCTCAAATCCCATGCTCAGTTTTGGGCCCCCCACTGCAAGAACAATATTGAGGTGCTGGAGTGAGTCCAGAAAACAGTGACAGAGCTGGCAAAGGGTCAGGAGCACAAGTGTTATGAGGAGCAGCTGAGGGAGCTGGGGTTGTCTCCCAAGTCCTATTGCTTCTTATTTTCATAACATCTAAACAATTCACTGAATTGTACACCCGCTCTACTACACCTCTCCTGAATTACCTTCTTCATTGTGAACAGTATTTTCAGACAATGTGATGTCACTTTCCTGTGTCTTTTCAGAGAGACCTGTTTCCTCAGTTCTTCCAGAGTGGTTTTTGCCCAAATTAGGATCCTTGGTCAATTTCATTTGGATCTTCTCAATAGCTCTTTGACATGGTTTATCTTCCACTTTCTGGAGAACAGACATTTAATGTTAAATGCTACTTAAATTTACAACTATTTCTTTTATCTATTACATTTGCCTACTAATAGGATTAGTTGAAATTACTGTACAAAGGATACACTGTGTGACATGAAAGTGACCAGTCAAACTGAAAGGAGAAACACTTCCTCCGTCAATACTAGGCAATAAAATCCCAATTTTTTTCATAATTTTTTTTAAAGGAAACCTGAAAAAAAGTAAAGCAACTGGACATGGAGTACTGTCCAGCTACCTCTGGATGATATGCCCATTGTGGATTCCGCATTCTTTTCAACATTTCTATATACCATTGTGTTCATGTGCCGCACTTCCTAATTTTAATTTTTTCCACATTAATAAAAGCACCAAAGTAAAACTCTTGTAATCCCTTCCCACTTCATCTTAAATAAAGCATCCTTTTCATGTTGCCTAATGATCTTCCCATTATATGATAAGTTTAGGTGTATAATTTCAGCTGTTAATAATTAACTAAAGATAAACTGCAAAACTGCAAGACTTAATACTGAACTAAAAAAAAAAATAACTACACCACAGTTATCAAAAAAACTTACTGTACTGCAGTGTATCAAGTTGGGCACACTGTTTCACGCTGGTTACACTGTCTGTGGTTTATCCAGTGATATCAGCTCAGATATTTGCAAATTACCCAAAAATTGATTTTCAAAGACTGGTTAGAAGAGAAATTTCAGTCATATCATCATAGTAAACAAAAGGCCCTTCATTTTTAAGCATATCAGAATATTAGATTAAAAAAGCAAGAACCATGCTATTTATGTACTACCTCTTGAATCTCATTGAGCAACACCAGAAGATTCTCTGTAGAAGAACTACTGAGTTCTAGTGAATTTAAAGCTTTTGCATAAATACGGACATCTGGTGCAGTTGGATCTGCCAGGATTTCATTGCAAATTTTCATGGCTAAAGTATCATGCACTGTTAACTCCTGCAAAGGAAAGAAACTGGATATCAGTAATTTTGCTGGGAACTATTTACAAGAGACAGCAGTGAGAACAATCTGATTTAAACAGTTGGCTAATTTTACACAGCATTTTCCTAAAATGCATGGTTTTCAGTACATTCACCAACTGATTTTTATAAATACATTCACAATATAAACAATTAGCCATGTGCAAGTTCCTACTAGCATTTTTTAATTGTAAGAAGGAGGGGAAATTTGGGGGGTGAGGGAAGAAAAGGGGGAGGAAAGTGTCAAACTAAAAGACTTAATTACCTGAACAGGCGCTCATTTAATTCAACTGCTGACACTGGGAATCCCAGAGAGGCCCAGACAGGTAGCACTAAGCAAAGGGGGAGTAGTTCTTTATTTGACACAAGTACTATTTTCCTACAGTTTAACATATTGTACCTGATAGTCCTGAGACTTCTTGGAATGACATTTCAGTCCACTCGGTCTGGTCAGGTCCACTAACAATTCAGAAACATTACTGATATCTACTTCAGCCAAAGGTGATGTTGCAGGAGCATTTAACAGTGTTTGCAGAGTTGGAAGATAAGCTTCTTCAAAGCATTCCTGGTTAGATCTGTTTCAGTGAAGTCAAATATTAGTAGCATAATGAGACAAAATTAAGTTTTCTCTTCCATGATTAAAGTTCACTGACCCATTACATCAATCAAAGTAAAGTGGGAGCAGCCAAACTTGGTAGCAACAGCCAGCAAGATCAAGATAACAAAACTGTTTCATAGAACCAATTGAAATTTTAGCACATGGTATTTCAAGCTGTATTAAGTAACACTTCCTTCCTCTGAAGAATTTGAACATTCATCCTTACTACTGCAAACCCAACTGATATATACAGACATATTCTCTCTTGAAGGACAAAAGAAAACATTTACATAAATACATGTCTCTAATTTGTTTTCATAGATTAATCTTGTTTTCTGCTCATTCCTCCTTTGTGCTAGCATTTTTCTTTGGGGGTACTTTTCATTGTGTAACAAAGCAAGGAAACCTGGCAAAAAAAGTATGCAGTGGTTAACAAGATTTTTGAAAGAAATACTCGTGCTTTTTTCTTAGAAGAGTTCATAACTCCTGCCAAACAAGCCTAAAAATCATGTTTCACTTGGTTCTGCAGCAAGTTGTCTAAAAGTGTGGTTCCACAAGACTTGTCAAAACAATTTAACAAGTAAGATGTCAAAAAGTACAAGGTACAGTTGAAGTGAAGCCTTTATACTCTTGCTGATATTTATATTACCTTCCTATTTGAACCCAAATAACTACAGGAGAAAACTAAGAAAGCAAATGATTTTTTAAAAATTCAGATTATTTGCTGCTGGATTACAGAGCCAAACCATCTGACAAAAAACCTTTTGAGCACTACAACTGGCTACAAAAGAACCAAAGCAAGAACTCTCCCTTTCAGCAGCTTTAAGGCTTTATATTGGCTCAAGCATTACTGAAGTATCATTCAGATTATTTCCTGTAAATGAAAAAAACCCCCAGTTCTAATAGCATATAGGCACAAGGCAGAAGTTTCTCCTCTTAGGCTGCCTGAGACTTTAATACTCTATAGAAGACATTCCATGAATAAGGATTGTTCAGTGGTTACAGGACCTATTCTAGCATGTCATACCACCTTCTGACATGACAGATTAATTAGAAAAGTCAGGATCAACATTTTTTCCTCAGAGTTCAAATATTTCATTTCAAAAAGTAAGCCTCTTGATTATATCTGTGACCAGATGGAAAGATTAACAGAGCAGCACCCAGAAAACAAATGGAACTTTAAAATTCAGTGAGAGATCAGTATGAAATTTAGGTAGGAGCCTCAGCCAAATCTCATTTATTACCCAAATTCTCCTTTACTGAATGGCAACTTTGCAGACAAGTTCTGCATTACACATGGTATTAAATAATTTGCTTCTAATAATACAGTATAGATAACTGAAGAAAGTAAATTACTCAACTTAAAATGGACCATTTGTGATCCAGGATGCAGATAATGTTTTGAGACAGAAAAGAAATGAGATTTCCTAACTAAACAGAGATTCTCAGTGAGCCAGACTAAGACTTAGGATTTTTTCCTCCACAGATTTTTCTGATTTTTGCTTAACACATATACCATGTTATTTTTTCAAGAAAAAGATCATCTATGGGGTGCCACAAGAAATTGCCTCATTTGCAAATGACTTGGAAACACACAGGATTACTCAGGTGGGCAATCACTAGAACTCATAAAAAACCAGAACGAAATTCACAGCATCAGAAGATGACATTGACAAGTAAAAGATTATCAATGTTAAAAGCTTATATTCATTACTCATTATCAGAGATACAGGAAACATATGAAATCAGTTTCTGTTACTTTCATAAGAATTTAAGTAGGGAAAATCCCATTCTATAAGAAACTGGGTATTTTTCTTTGGTTTTTTTCTGACAACAGCAAAAATACATTGCTATGGGGTTTTTTGCTGCCTTCACAAGACAATTCCCCTTTGTACTACTCCTCTTAATGTGGAAACACATGGGCCACAAAAATTTAATTCAATTTGCTTTCAAAAATAGAGAAGGTAACATAATGCACCTAAATTAAAACTTAACTATAAAAAAGCAGATAAATACTCAGTTCATTCTAACTTGATAAAACCACTAGCAGCTACTGAAAAGTAAGCTAAACATTTTTTTCTTACAGCAGGTAGAAGGAGATGAGAATCACTATTTAAGCTCTTATTCCCTTATGTAAGCGCTCTACCTCCTTGTCCACCACCAAAATAAATACACTGTGAATTTAAATTGGAGTATTCCTTGGTTCAAAAACAAAACAAAAATAAACCCCAAACCACAACCCAGCAGCTTGCTGCTCTGATAACTGCTGGGCACTGATTATTTTCTTTTGAAGCATTCCTGCTAGCTACTTTTTAGTGACACTTCAAAGCCTACCTGTAGTGCTCAACAGCATAAATAAGTAAAGCACATATTTTAAAATTAATTTTATTCTATATCTTTGAAAATAGTTTCCATTATAGGCTTCAGAAGGAAAAAATACTATGGAAAGCCACAGGGGTAAAGGGAATTAATGGCAAGTCTTCTGAACGGTCACAAGGTTGAGATTATGTAATTTCAAAAGCAATAGGAGTCTGAATTAGAAGTCTAATTTGCATTTGCGCCACTTCTACTTGTGCAAGACCAAAAAAAGGTTCCTAAAGCTGCTAGAACAATGTATATTGTCACACAATGAATTACAAAGACCATTACCTATTTGCATAAGCAAATAAAGGGAAGAAAACTCCCAGACAGTGTCGCAGCCGAGTATCATCTTCAGTCACGGGATTATACCACAACAAAACAAGACGAGAAAGGAGCTTGGTACTGATCAGCCTCCCAGAGAACATCAGTTTGGCAATGCCTTCTGCAGCTTCTGTCCTAAGTTCTGAATCCTGAAGAAAGAACTCATCATATACACAATACACCAACCATAATGTTTTACACTAATACTTTACTGTAATAGCCTATATTCTATCTTACCAAACAATTCTCTGCATTCACATATTTACACCTGCACAGAATGCAAAGCAGCTCAAGAGTAATGTTAGTCTGTACCACTGACAAACTTTTAGTCGTTTTCTAGGACAGGTATTTTAATATTAGACCATTAATTTCAATTCACATCACATAATATTCCCAGGCAACCTAATGGGATGATAAGCCATCTGCAAAAACAATTCTAAAACAAAACAAAACTAAGGCAAATTTTATAAAATTCCTTACCTCACTGTCTAAGAAACCAGAAAGAAGCTTCAGAAGGTTGTGAACTGTGGCAGTCTCCTCTTCCTCCTCTATTGTTTCACTTTCGTCCTCACCATTTTCAGTTCTAATGTGTGCACTCTCACTTTGAGAGTCCTTGCCTCTTCCAGTCTTAAAAGGCTCAATTCCAAACAGCATTAGCTGATCAAAGATTGCCTTTAAAGCACTGAGCTTTATCTTTATGTTGTCTACTTGTAAAACCTAGGTTTAATAAGGAAAATAAATACATCATCTTTCAGTAGACCTCCAATCTTGAAATTAGCATAGTAAGATTTTTCCTTTAATAAGATTGATTATTTTGGGAAACCTTTTCTAATACTTGCAACCAATTTTCAAACTTTAGGAAGGTGTTATACAAATTTAAACCTGAACTTATAATACCATCTGGGAAATAATTTATCAAGTCATTTATGCAATTTGCACTATATAAAATCAAATTAATTTCACTCACGGAGTGAGCATCCATGCGTGATATGTAATTTTGTTGTTCAACCTGTAAACAGACACTGGACAAACAAAGTCTGTTTGCTTGTGGTAGCTCCAGAATGTTAGGCATTACAGAAATATAGCTTAATAAAAGTACAGCTTAATTAAAATCAACAGTATGTAAAAAGACAACAGGGACCAAGAGAGTAATAAAAGTCAAAGTTACATAGGTTACTATATGTATTATAGTTCAAATTACATGCAAGTAAAACCATACATCGTGGATTAGCCCAGAGATTCTACATCTGTTTAGTCCAACACCCTGCCTCTGATAGCAGCCTACACAGACATTGAGGGGTTTAGTACCTGCAGAAATAATTACTTAACTCAAAAATTTAAGTTACTAAAGTAACTGAAATCCTCCCTAAACAAACTTCTTTTAATGTGACATACTCAAAGGCAAATTAAAAACAATAGCAAATGCTAACTTAGTAGGAGAACTTTGGGTTCCTAAAATGACTGACAGCTCTACCATCTTGTCTGAGCCAAGCATATCAGCTCAACACCTGCTGTCATTTCTCAAACGTCTGCCTGAACATACTCTTAAAAAAGCACAATGGCCACTCACACTTCCCTCAAATCCAGGGTCAAAAATGTTAACACATGCCATGTTTGATATAATTAGCTTGGTATCAGAACATTCACCACAAGGATGGGATTGTGGGTATTATTGCATCCAACATGCTCCATATCCATGGATGTTTGGCCGTGCTATTGTTTGTTGGTTTGAATATTGCTTTATCCTCTACTTAACAACTCTTCCTTAATCCAGAAACAAATTAATTATTCAGAACTTAAATCAGACACCCAAGATCACAGGTAAGTATATGGAAAAGAAATGTGAAAGCCATCACAGACACGTTTTTAGTTTGGTTTCCCAAGGAAGGCTTAGAGAATCTTACATCTTCTCTTTTCTGTATTGAGTAACAAATGCATGACAGATTTCACCCAGATTTGGAAGAGAATAGGAATTCCTTGCAGATAAGGAATTCCTAGAAAATTTCAAGGCAACAGGTGACCTTACAAAGGAAAAACATGCTACTACCAAGATAAATTGAATCTTATTAGACATCAGAAAAATCTACATGAAACCACACTCTCCAGATCTTCAGGAAATCAGGAATCACTGGTTCTTCAAGAACATTACTATGTATGATAACTTGTTATAGATACAAGACTAGATTTATTTACTAAGTCACAAAGACCATCATTTCATTTCTGATCAGATATTTTACCTCTAACAGCAATGGAAGCTGTTGTTGGGCAAATTCTTTGTTCTGAAGGGTGCAGCAACCCAAACACAAAACTGCCATATTTCTCACAGCTGGGTGGACATTAGTTACACCTGGAAGTATCTGAAAACAATAATATTAAACGACATAGATTAGATACATAAATTGAAAATAAAACTCTGACTACTAAAATATGCTTACCCTGAAATTAAAAATAATTTAGTTTGATACAGGATTGGAAAGTGGCAACTACCAAATACTCTGTTTATCTAGATACAAACAAACGCCAATTGAGTATGTTGTTTGAAATCAGCAATAAAATAATGGCAAAAGTCACATGAGTATTTTGCTTTGTGTTTGTTTTTAACAAATATTTGTTTTCAAGCAAAATGAAGTTGATCACTCTGGGAAATGAAAAATCCAACACAAAGCAACAAGCCTACACATTTCTTCATAGAAGACATTAACATTCTTGCAGAGAAACAATACCCAGCTCCAAGTTACAAAATATAGATGCCACTTCGATGTACTTGAAACAGTTTTGAGAAGACGATGGTAAAAATCCACAAAAAAGAAAAGCCAGGCTAGATACAGTATGAGCAATACAATGGCATTACTTTATATTTTTACATTTACTAAGGAGTTCAAGATAAAAGAAACAAACAACTAAGTATCCCAAGTCAGTTAACACATGAAAATCCAGCAGGAACATCAATTCAAAAGCAGGATCTTGGAGAATGAAAAGTTGAATAAACAAATGTGAAAATTAAAGACCAAATGAAAAGGTTCCTGGAATACACAACACTAATTAGGATTTCTAAGAATATTTCTATACATCTGAAAGAATGTTAGTGTGGTTCCACTATATTTAAGCAATTTTCTTTGCAGGCTGAATTCTAAGAATGCCCTCTCTTGAGGTCCTCCAGTCCATCATCTCCTTATCAAAAGATCAAATCCAAATTACATACACAGAATAAGTAGATACTTCCTAAGAATTCTTGTCAAGGTCCCAAGAATTTGCAGCTGAGTGACACCAGAGCTACCAGGTTGTTCCTATGTACCTAATCACTCCATATTTTATTTTCTTGAACTTGCTCAGTCTTCCTTGATATATCCAAGTGTTCACACATCCTGTGACAAGGAATTCCATAGATTACAGATTAGGTGAAGGAGCAACTCATTTCATTTGTTCTAATCTTGCTAGTGCATAGGTTTGTGAGGTGATCAACCAATCCTCACTCACTTTCTCCCATGTTTTATGACTTCTGCCCTCTCTCAGGCCCTTACCCTTAAGTCCTCTCCAGGTTACGAACAGAGAACCCATTTAGACATTCTTCAATAGCAGCCATTTCATACTTTTCCCTCCTGCCCTTCTCTTGACTACTTCCAATATAAACTTCAAATATAAACTTTCTAAATAGATGGGATAAGAATTGCACAGAATATTCTGACACAGATGCACCATTCATATGATGGCATGTTACTTTTTTCCTTTCTTTTTCCATACATTCACTAACAGTTAAAAGTCTGTGATATTTAGGAGAAAAATCCATACTTTTCTCAATGGAAACTAGGAAGTGTATCTTGTAGACTACGAGAGTCCAATAATACCACTGCCTTATTCTTCAATACAAAAATATTTTGCTCTTTGAAGATCCTAAAAAAATGGAAGCAGGGTGAGGGGAATCTTTCCTTGTACATGGAAGGAAAGAAAGGTCCATGTGAGTTCCAGTCTCTCCTAGTTAAAAAGCTTTTGACTAGAAACAACCAACAAAAATTAAAGCCAAAACAAAACAAAACAAGTAACACCCTTAAAAGTTCTCTATTAGAGCTCTCAGAACATTGGCTGATAGAAAATCCAATTAATTAAGGGCAGTAAGCAGACATCTAAGCACCCCACTTGGCACAGTATAATTCAGCCCTGTCACACATCTGTCAAATATTCATCATCTGCCTCTTGTATTTCAGTATCTCTCTGACACAACCAGTTATGGCATAGGAGCTCAGAACAGCATTATGTGTATTCACCCTTAAAACACTAGGTTCTGGCAAAGCTTAAAAGCACCAAACACAGCAAAGTCATTCTGAAACAAACACAAACCCTCCTGCCAGCATCCAAGGGTCAGCTTTGATGTATCCATTTTCACTATAACGTAAACATTATTTTGTATTCCTACATACCAGAGATTGAATGATTTCATAAATGATTGGACTGATTCCTTTAGAAAGTGACATGATCTTCAGAACCTCATAGCACATGATCAGACACTTCAACAGTGTTTCAGGATCATTCTTCAAGTTGTTCAGGGAAAAGAGAAAAACATTATCAGTACAAATGGTGGCTATGATAAGATGAATGGGGCCATTAATCATAATCTGTCCCTACCCAAATAAACATTTCCTGTCCACCACACATTTTTTGTGCAAGAATATTAATCATCATCTGTCTATAAGCTATGATCAAAATAAATTCCTTTTCATGTTTTCTGTTAGTTAAGAGTAAAAAGCGTAAGATCAAGATCCTTTTAGAATTATTTAGTTATTCAAAGACAAAACAACAGTTTAACTGCAATTCCTTTTTTGCTAGAGCATACTATCAGCTTCTATACTTGCAGAAGAACACTAATACCACAAATTTTGGCTTCAATTTTTAAAATGTATTTGAGACAAGGCCAAGCTACACTTTCTTTTAAAACTATGAAGACATTTTAAAACATAACCAGCACTTAAGAATACAGGAAGGGAAGATACCTTCTCCACAGGCATTTCTTTAATTTCAGCTTGCTCTGCTGCTTTTATTAGATCATTTTTTGTGCGTTCCAACTCAGTTATTTCCTCTTTTAATACTGCTGCTCTATTAAAATCCTGAAGAGTAATGCATTCCTCCAAAGCGTTTTTTGCTTCAATAAGTTTCATTTTTATTTTAGCCAGCTGAAATACAAATTAAAAAGAAAATTATTATAATAATCTCTGTAGTATTAGCCAATGATACACTATTGACACTAGCCAATATTAACCTACTATATAAAACTCTAGATCGTTAAGCTTAAAAAAGTATTTTTCTTATTAACCAAAATCTGCTCACCTTAAGCTTCTGCTTTCTTATTTCAGCAGCATCAACAGGCTGGTCGACTGCAACAATTGGCTCACGAACTTCAGATGTAATTTCTGCAATCTATTGTTACAAACAGTATATTAGTGCCATTAATTTCAGTTCAGATACATACTAAGCATTTAACTTTCCCAAATGTAAAATATTATAATTCTGAAAAAGTCTAGCACATCCATGCAGTTTCTCTTAGCAGCTCATTCCCTGTAAATAACCCTCAACTTGACAACACATAATGTGACTGAGCACATTTCAATCCCATTTTCTCCCATTCAGCTGGGTAAGCAAGGAAGAAGACCTTAAGTACTGTCCTGGGTTGCAGTGTATTCTATTACCATCCTCATGAGCTGTTGAAACCAGGTGGGGCAGTGTCTCCTTGCCTCCTCCCTCCGGACTATCTTCTGTTAATGAGCCCATCAACGCCTGGTCCCATGATTCATCATCCCATTGTGAGATGCTCCACCCAGAGGGAGGAACCAAGCATTCCATCCTGGATATAATCTGAGATTCCAAACACCACAGACAACCTTTCCACTGGATTTCCAGAGGACAAGAGCTATATAGCCACCACTGGACCTTCTGAGGAAGAGCAGACCCTTCTACAGGATCACCACTTCAACAGAACCACATCCACCACTTCAGGAGGACTGCAGCCACCATTTTATCGGACTGCTACCCTCACCCTGACTAACAGCGTGTCTGGTTGTATCCTGACTCTGTCAGTTTAAACCAGTGCTTTCTGCCTTTATGGTTTTTTTTTAAATTTCCCTATTAAATTGTTATTCTGACTTGGTGCCTCCCACTGGTTTGTTTTCAAACTAATACAAGTACCTATCTGAGCTAACAGGAGGGAAGAGAAATATGAAACCTGGAAATCTACATCATCTTTACTTTGAATGTTTTTGTCAAAACACTTTGCATCTACTATGAAAAAGTATTCTGAAACAGACTTCTGAAGTGTAACTTTCCTAGTTTGAGGATTGCATTTACACCACCAGTCATATCTGTAAACATAAAGGTCTCTAGAAAACCACAAAATGCAGCTGTGCTAAAAACCAAAATAATAACAACCCCCCCCCCCCCCCCCGCAAAAATACCCCCAAGGGGGAAGGAGACAATATTTAAATACTGATATTTCCTTTACAATGCTTCATAAAGGCCATTTGATTTATGGGGAAGACAGACCAGAAATCAAGCTTTACAATTACTTACAACTTGAATCCTTCTGTCCTCATCCGTAATGATACTGAGCAATCTTTCAACAAGCAAAGGTATAAGTGCTGGTGAGGTTGAAGGTAAAATGAGAATCTTTTGTAAAATAACCAACAGATGCTTTCTGCATTAGAGAAAAAAAAAACCAAACAATGTTTGCTTATTCAAGAAAATGGAAGACATAAGAGTTACTACGCTATGAACTTCAAGATGAAGACTTTATAATACAGTATGAGAGAAACTTTTCTCCATAGCTACGTTAACTGCCAAATGTATCTTCTTACTTAGCAATGTTTGTCTTTTACTGATTTAACCTGGTTTTTCTTGATTAGAAAATGCTGAATTTTTTAATCAGGTGTCAATACTGTCCAAAGAAAAATCATACCAGCAGAGAACAGTATCAATACTGCAGAATGCTTTCATGGAAATTATCTGACTCAAAACTAAAAAAAAAAAAAAAAAAAAAAAAAAAAAAAAAAAAATTAGAACTTAAACTATCCTGCCAGTCTTATGCACATTTACACATTCCACTGAGAGTTTGAATTTACTGCTATGTTTATACTATCATAACTGCAAGTTTTCACAAAATGCCTGGTATGATGGTATGACTTTCCAAATTCATTCGCTCATCTTACTTCACACCAAAAGGCTGTTCAAATTCTAAGAATGACTCAGTTATAACACAGTCCAGTTTAGGCTGGTATCTAAGATATTTTTAGCCTTTTAGGCCTTAGCAGACTATAGCTTAGAAACACAAGAAACAAACAGGCTACTTACTATATCTGTTGTGAAGCAATCCATTTTTCTCCTTTTATTTTTTACATACTATGCTTCAAATAAACAGTCTTGTAATTTCATAATTTCAATGATACTTTATGAAAACAACTATGAATTTATGAAAAACTATGAATTTGTTCTCCCCTAACAATGTTGAATCTGCATTAGAACTTACTTTTCCATAAAAGTAAGCAGACAATATTTGGCACAATTTTGGGACCACTTCCATTAAGGAGACTGCTTTCCATTTCAGCTAGCATTAGAACTGTAGTTTGTCTGTTTGATCAGGTTCTTTCCCAGCAGAGGTTCTATGCCTGTCCTTAGGCATGAATGTCATAAGCTTAGTACCACAAATTTCTATTTAAGTTTACCTTCCTCCCTCTTCCATGGTATCCATGCAGCCTATGATTAGAATCAGTTGTTGGCCTATAAATTCTTTTGTCATCAGGTTTACAAAACAATTAAAGTCCTTTTTTTGTTCTTCACCAAGAACTGGCATATTTTGAAGATAACTGAATCCAAACAGAACAGATATAATTACATTCAGATTCACTGTTGGACAGTAACAAATAAGTAAATAAATAAACACACTCCAAACACTCCTCCCCCACCCGCAATAAAAAATCCCACCACTTTCTTGTCCTGTATAAACAAGTGGTTATGCTAGGTACAAACCTTAAAAATTAATGATTATGTTCTTTTAATAGATCAGTATTTTCAGAAAGTTATTTATACCAAATAATGTACAGTTTCAAAATAATGCACTTCATTTTAAAAATCCATTTTGTGAATGTAATACAATAAGAAACATAAAATGTCAAGTAATGCTTGTACATGTGATTTCAGTTCTGTAAAAATGCATAAAAGTAACTTAGGAACAAATGTATAGATGTACCATTTTTCTTACTATTTTCTGCATATTTAGGTACAATGTATTTTTTACAAGTTCAGAATTGTTATATTGTCTACATGACAAAATACAAGAAAATCATGAAAGTATACAGTGAATTCTTAACCTGATCAAATATGTCATCATATTTGAATAACAATCTGTTATCAGATAAACTCATGAAAAGGGTAATCAGTTTGTTCCATTTCTTTATTTTTCTACACTCAATTGTTCTTTTATCAAAATTTTATCTATCAGTGAAAGTTACACATATTCAGAAAATCTGGAGTGAAACATATAATGTACAAAATTCAGTACTGAATAAAATGTTGCAAAATATAATTCATATATTGACATGAGCTGTGAAAAAGATGCTTTTTTCTACCATAGCTTTATAGATAGTTGTCAGCAACAGCTTGTTATTTTTAGCAAATTTTTAAAATTTCTTCAAATTTGGGACAAAAAATCTTTGCATTTAAGTAGTATTTAAGAACATCTGAAATGAAAATTAAGTGTTTCTGATCATTTAATAATAATTTTGCCTGCACCCGGTAACAGTGAGTATCTAAATGCAGCTCACAATCCTGCTTTTTTTCTGAAGGACCAATGACTTGCATGTTCTTGCTCCTCCTAACCAACACCCTCACAGTGCACTGCACAACTGTACACTGTACACCAGAGGATTGTAAAAGTGCAAATCCTACCTGAAACAACTGGGGGCACAGCTCAACAATGAAGAGTTTGACAGCTGATACCATAAACAATTACTAGCAAACCTGATGAATTTTAGCCTCACCCTGAACGGTAATGTAACTGAAGGCACTTCGAGTAAGATTGGATGGAAAGAGAACAAATGTTCTCTTGAAAAACAAATTTTTTGAAAAACTAATATTTTGTGAACTGTTAAATTAATTATGAATGAATGAATAAATTTATACCCACCAGATTGGATATACATTTCAAAGCTAAGGAAGCACAGATGCTTCATTTATTAAATGTTTATGAAACATGTTACCACATTCCACACTGAAAAGTAGCAATGACTTCTGTAATTACTACCGGTATATGACACCCAGTACAGTGAGAAAAGAATATGCATATTTTTAATTAGAAACAGCCATCAATACAATGCATTTTTCAGCAGATCTGATTTATAAGCATTTCAGGAAGATTTACTCTTTTACAGGCACAGCATCTTAGTTAAGATTTCCCAGCATTATCCATGCTCACAAACAAAATTTATGTTAAGACTAAAGAATCCCACAAAGACAAAAAAAAAAATTACCATTTCTTTGCTTTGGTGAAAATACTGCCTTAACAAAACATTCATTACCACCCTCCTGCGCCCTCCAGTTAAACAACTGTTCCGTAACTCGTTTTGCACCTCTGTCACTGCCTTCAAACATAAGCTTTTGGGAAGCATGCCTGCCTGAGCCGGCAAAAGAGGAAGAAAGTTTCAGTTCAAAAATGCTTCCCTTAGAGACAGCAGCCAAATTTTATTTTATTTTCACAAATGACAACAATAGAAGAAGTGTCGGTTTCTGCAAGCTCTAAAAATCTCTCAAAAATCTTTTTTAAAAAAGTGAAGAAAAGCTAAAATCACTGTTCAAGCACAACTTTGAGTTTGGAGGATTCCTGAACATTTGAATAAAATAATTATATTCTACTTTAGTGGTAAGAGATTTATTTTTAAATGCAATGTACCTCAATAAATAATCTGCGTATATAGCTGGTTCTGGCAACACCTCTTCTAGTAAAACTTCACCTTCTTCACCTTTTGATTTTAGATATTCACAAAGACATCTCCAAAATAACACATTCTCAGCTGTTAAATCCTCCAGTGGAATCAGTTTTCTAAACAAAAATAAACAAACCAATATGAAGAGATGAATAAAAGAGTCTGAAACAGTAAATACGCAGAAGTATTAGAAAATAAGAAATAAAGATTATTTCCTCAAATGCAAATAAAACCCGGTCAAAGGTATTCCCCACAGAAACACTTATAGACTGAGAAAAATAACTTTCTCTCTCTTGAGGAAACAGAGCTCCCCAAGCCATTCATGACATTGCCCTTCTCAGTTTTTTAATTAAGGCCGTTCACACCAGTTTGCAGAAACATTCTGCCCAACCTTTCAGACCTTCTAGAGCAACCACCCAGGTACTTTATGAAACATTGTTATTGCTGCACAAGTCTGAAAAACTGAATACCATTAATCAGCAGAAATGAAACAACTGGATTAAAATATTTTTCAGCTTCTGTCTATGAATTGTTTCTCCCATTCTTAACACAAGATCTTCACACAATAATAGAGTAGCAATCACAGTATGTCAAATGCAAAACGTAATATGACTGCTTCTCAGCAACTCTGTAAGCTCATTATCCATCTGCCATCATAGGTAGATCATCCATCATGGGACCCCCAATTCTTTTTAGACTCATAGTATTTTTCATGCCAAGTATGGCAATTAATCTTTGTTTTCAGAAGCAGAACATTAAGTTGAGCATTAATTCTACCTCAAAACAGAAAAGACAGTATCACTGCAGTGGTACTTTTTACTCCCTTGAATCCCATTTTACTTTTAACCTATCAACAACAATTTTGGTTTTGGTTTGGATTGCTCATATACAAAACAAACAAAAAACCCAGCCAAAAAACACCTGAGCAACATGTAGATGAAAACTGATCATTAATTTGACAGCTTCTCATTAATCTGACAGGTCTTTATTTAAGTGTAAATTTAACAAACAGAAATCACAGACTTCAAAAATCTAGCCATTTATCATTCTGATACTGCACCATGCAAGCTGTACTCAGAAACTTCATACAAAAACAATGCTAGTTTTTTCCATAAATTAAATGAATGTAAGCTTCATTACAAACTGAATGATTTAACTTACTTTTCAAAATTTCATTAGTCTAACAGATCTACTTCTTAAAAAAATTCTCAGATAGCCCAGTTCTTCAGAATGGAAGCTTCATTTTGCTCAGGATTAAAATCAGACCAATCAGAACTGAATGATTTTGAACAGTGGTAGGAGACTAATCTCAGATGATAAAATTAAATGACAAATTGTCACTGTCAAAAAAAGCAAAATAAAAGCAATAGCAAAATCTTACTCTGTATTATGGGGGGAAATACACAGTACCATATGAAGTGCCTTGCCTTCCAGTTAGTAGCATGACAGATGTTTTGAAATCAGTAGATGCTACATGCATTGCACTCCAAAGCCAGAGATGTGGGCCTGGCTGGCTTTAAAAAGCATCAATAATAGAGAAGTAACTTTCTTACAGCCTCTGGAAATGTGCCAGTATCTTAAGAGGTTAAAAGGACTTTAGTTTTATGTTCTCATACAGAATACTCATCTTTTGGAAATGAAAAATGCTCTGCATACCTGCTGTCAAGGTTTTTACAGTTCTGAACAATGTCATGAAGTGGAGATAATGAAAACATAGCATTTAGTACTGGGATGGCCACTTCTGGGCAGTTTTCTACATCCAGTTTATGAAGCAATTCTAAAACATCCCCTTCACTGAACTGTAACCAGGCTTGAAGTAGCTTCTTCTTCATTACCTCCTTAATGGCATCTAATAATACAGGAATTCAAACAGTTTAAAACAAAGTTTAAAAAATATCAAATTTTAAACATACTTTCACAAAACATTTAACTACAGAAGTCTTTTTGCAAAAAAAGTTATTATACAGTTAAACTTAACATTACCTAAAATAAAGAAAAACCCAGTTGAACAAGAACTACCTGCCCCATTTTTGAGGCAATATAATTTTTCCCCTCACAGGGAATTAAAAAAAACCTATATCCAAAAAACTTTTACATCTAAGGACAGCACCTCAACCCAGAAAATCTGCAAACCACAAACTCCTGTACAACAAAGAAATATTCAGAATTAGAATCACAGAATAGATAAGATTGGGAGGGACCACAGTGGGTCATCTGGTCCAACTTCCCTGCTCAAGCAGAGCACGTGGTGCAGGATTGCCTCCAGACACTTCTTGAGTATCTCCAGTGAGGGAGACTCCACAATCTCTCTGGGCAACCTGTTCCAGTGTTTGGACATTCTTCTGCATGTTCAGGTGGAACTTTCTGTGCATCAGTTGCTGCCCACTGCTTCTTGTCCTGTTGCTTGGCAGCACTGAGCAGAGCCTGGCTCCATCCTCCTGGCACCCTCCCTTCAGATACTGACAGACATTGATGAAGTTCCCTCTGTTTTCTCTTCTCGAGGCTGAACAGGCCCAGCTCCCTCAGCCTTTCCTCGTAAGAGAAATGCTCCAGTCCCAAATGTTCTGGGTAACATTGTTATATACTTGCTGTATTTCAGGAACTGGCCACTTTTGGAGGCAGGACAATACGTCTGAATTGACGTATAGAATTCTCACACTAATTCAATTATAAGAATGGATTATGAAGTTTACATATGACACTTTAACTCCCTCCTCACCACAAGAAACAGTTCCTGGATCAACAGAGTACTATTTAATCAAGGAAAAAAGTATTTATGGGAACATCCAGAATATATACATCATTAATGCATTCACCCAGACTTAAGCAGGAAAGTTGAAAGGCTAATAGTCTGGTGGAAGTAAAAACATAATAATTAGGGAGCTAGGAATAATAAAAGAAGTATGCTCTTAGGATATTTCAGACAACAATATCCAGAATAAAGGAAACAAAGTCTACACACATTGACAACATTCATCTTTCCTCTTATATGTAACTCATGATAATAAATGCAACACTTAAATATTGTTAAGAGATCAAAAAGAACTGTAAAAAGGCCTTGAAAAAGCTAAATTAATGTCCTAAGAATAAGAAACCTCTCTAAGAAAGTGAAAAGCATAAATTAGTAGAATACAGTAGAGTAAGAGCTGAACTCACCCTGAAAAGCAGAACTAAGCAGAATCTGGATTATGTATTCTAGATCTAATTATAAGCCCTTGTTCTGAAGCCAATATGGAAAAACATCCAGAATTTTAATGTAGGTACCTTGAATGAGCAGGTTCCTCATTTGTTAGCTCAGGAGTTACACAGATAAGCAAATTCAATAAAGATATATATATATTCAGGGTTATAGGGTTTGCAATATTTGCAATATAGAATAGCCAATTTGGAATATAAGCCTGTTTTACCCAGCAGAGAACATATGATATCAGACAAACTACATACACTGGCAGATGTCTTCCCCTGTGATTCTAGGTGTCAAGAAAAAGAAAAGTCCTCAACAGCTGGGATGGAGAATCATCCTAAGGAAGAGAGAGACACTAAGAGAGAAAGTATCTGTCCTGGATCAAAAAAGGCACTTCTTTATGTTGAATGCCTCAATGTCACTGAAAACCATAGACAGGCTGTATTTTCTCTTTAAGGGAATACAACAAATCCTTGTTCCTGACAAGTGAAGATCACATGAAAAATTAGTGAAAGTAGCTTCCTCCCCAGTTTGGAAAGATTACTAAGAGAAATGCATTCACCCTAAAGAAGCATCACTCAAGACCAAGCATTATTGGGGGAGTGATGGCAGCCAGCAGACAAGCAGCAACTAGTTAGATCAAAGAGCAAACCAGTATATCAGTAAGAAACAGTAATTCAGAACATGAGTTTTTCAGTGCTGGACTTCAAAAACAGAACATGGCAAACTTCAGTAGGCAACTACAGAACAATTCAGGATAGGTGGGGCAAAGTGACTAAAACTTCTTATACAGAAGAAGGTGGTCTTTTAAAGTGTAGTTCTATACAGCGTAAGAAAGGACTCATCTGATTGTCTCTTCCTTTCCTGTCAAGAACAGAATATGATCCCCAGCTAGCCAAAAATAAAAGCAGAGCAATAAAAACATATGCAGACATGACACACCTTAAAGAGCTCTAGTTCCCAATGAACACAGTACTTAGTCTTGTTTTCTAAGTGAATATCCACATAGATCAGAATTCTCAGAATTCCCAAGTAGCACATCACTCAGCAAGGGAAATTCTCAGAGTAAAATTCAACTTCGTGCAGACTTTCCAAACAAAGTAGGGGGGGGGTTACACATCAGCACTCAGTAAAACTAGTAGCTTCTATTGTGAAATTCATGTCTATAATTGCTGCTTTGGGGGAAAAAAAAACCAAAACAGTGTTCTGCGTAGGCAGGCTAAAACTGTCTCACTCAGATGCATGTGACCTTT
The DNA here is from genome assembly GCF_017639235.1 of Corvus kubaryi. NCBI lineage: Eukaryota > Metazoa > Chordata > Aves > Passeriformes > Corvidae > Corvus > Corvus kubaryi. The sequence goes on from NW_024582073.1 coordinate 16,337,189, forward strand.
TGATCTTTTGGCAATACCACCACACACAATTATGGGTACATTCTGAATGGCTCTTTCTATAGAGTCATACGGTACAAAACACATCAAAAAGAATAAGGCTGCTTCATGGTGAAATGCATAAGGGTCAAAGATTCAGGAAAAGAAAATTCAAGCTAGTTAAACAAAAAAAACCATCTGAGATGATTTCTCTCTGAAAGCACATAGGAAATATTTTCAAACAGGTATTAATGTTCACATTCAAATTCTTTCATACATTACTAGTTACAAAAATATCTGTAATGAACTATTTCCGAATACACCAAATTAATTAGGTTTTTCTACTTCTGTGTTTAATTACATTATCGGTTTTTAATTTTAATAGCATTTGGTCCTATTTTAAAGCTCACTGGCTTTCAGGTTTTTTGAAAGTGCAATTCTTTTCTATTTTTTTCACTATAAGGGGCCTGGAAAACCAAAGCAGCAAGCAGACTTCATGAGTTTAAACACCTCCTGGTACCTCATTACTCCCTTCGAGCCCCTTATTGCCATCACGGCTGCACATACATCACCCCAACACAATAGAAAGTATTCTCTCTCAAACATTTCTATTAAGATGTTAAGAAACATATGATCTCTTACCAGATCTGTCATTAAGTCCTTGTTGCAACAATTTAACTCTCTGTGCTATGGTCAGAGCTCTTATGTGAACTTTTTCTGCCAAAACCTTAAAAATAATTAAGGCATTAAAATACATTTCCACAAATTATAACAAACGAATTCATTACCTGCCTATGGTTTTACACTTTGAGTTTTAACCATCCACAGAAATCCTGTACCAATAGAAACCTGTAACGCCTATACCAACAGCACTGTACCAACACATTAACAAGCAGATCCTCAGGCACGGAAGAAAATGTAAAGTAAAATAAACAAAATTAACACATAGCTTAGAAGCTCATTAGCTCTGCTTGAATGTAACACCTGGACACGAAAACTACCCTCTCTCTTTAAAGTGCCCAGAGTAATGAATACCTGCAATAAATTACAGAAGTAGGTACTTTTCTTAGAAAGCCTACTAACACAGAGATTCAGTTTTAAAAAAAAAAAATCATCTAAGATAAAAAAAGCAGAAGATAATTCTGTGTGAAAAAATTGAACATTTTGTTTCAAGATCTTGCCTAAGATGCCTGCATAAGAAACAGACATGTTAGCATAGTTTCTTACCTCTACATGTAAACATAAGTAAGGGTTGATACTTCTTAAAATTGCAATACCAAAACCATGCAATTTTTTACTACTGCTGTGGTCCTAACATCTACTATGTAAAAACAGAGAAGCAAATTTGCTTCAATGAACATCACAAAATGCATAGATAAAAACCAGTAGACTGCATATGTAATTTATGCTGTTACTGCCTGATCTTCAACAGACAAATTCTACCACAAAAGTAATTTCTATCAAGCAAGTTCTACAGTCAAGTTCAACAGTTTTAACTAGAAAACTTGTATGAAATCACTCCCCCTCAAAATTTTGGTAAATGAAAATAAATTATTTAACTGTTCTTAATGTTAAGTGAAATATAATAAAAGATTTAAAGCCTTTTTCCTAAGTCAGCCTTTGAAATTAATGTTAGGTGATCCAATTTACCTCATATGCCAGCTTTCTGACAGCCTCCTTTACATCCATTGTGCGGCCTACAATTATTGGCAAAGTCCTTTCTGATGGAGCAATACATGAGAGCACTGCACGTCTCACATCTGAGTTTGAATCATTTTCAAGCAATGTGCTGTAAACTGAAAATAAAAGTCATAATAATGCTTTCATAAGAGTTTGAAACATAGAAAAACAGAAAATACTTGAAAAAAAATTCAGCAGCTGTTACCAAAACCCCTCTCCTGCCCCTGCAGAGCTGATCATTTACGAAACTGTTCAAGGTCACAACCTTGATTTTATGGTAACTACATGCTGAGCTATGCTGTCAAAAGAAATAATGTCCCAATCATAAGTAGGATCTTCAGTTAATAACTCCAAAAATTGCTACTCTGGATGCCATCCATAGCCACTTTGTCATATACCAGGGGGAAAAAAATATTTCCAAATATTGGCTCTTTAAGACCTCTATTCACTAGTTGTACTTCTTCATTACCTTCGAAGTAGATCCTCAAATTGTCCTATAAATGGAAAACTGCAATCTCCATTAAGCCTAACAAAATTCTTACAGTAAATCCCTCACATAATGCTTTTTTATTATATTCTTGAACCTTATTCAAAATTAAAAGCAACCATAAAATTAGTTTAATTAGAGTGTACATGAATTCATCTTGCTCTGTGAGACAACAATTAACTATGAAATTTATGTACTCCTAAATAAGTAAACTATAAAAAACACTTAGAAAATAAAATTTCAAAGAAGGCACCTTAACAACAGAAAACTCCAACTAACTAATTCTTCAGAAAAGTCAATTATGTAAAGATTAATCAGGGTACAATTTATATACCAGCTGTGCTGGTATAAACCTACATTTTGTCTACCTTGAGGCAAAGGAAGTAGAAGCTTAGTCAAGAATCATACCATACACAAAGAAACCCACAAACATCATCAAGATACCTGTGTTGCAGAGATGCTAATCTCTTCTAGAAAAGTGATCCTAATTCAAGACAACAAAAGTTTTTTCTCTACCATCTCTACTCTTCTAAGAGTTTTTGTACAGTACCAAAGGCTCCTTAGAGAGCAAGAATTGAACACACGTATTATACACCTCCACTCTAGTTTACAAGACATTTTCACAATCCTATTCGTACATTCAGTTCACAGAGCAGCCTGAGCCCAGTATGATTGTCTAGCAGATCTCTCCTAACAGTTCTGTCTTTTCCCCTTGAACACACACAACACTTGCACGTTCCATCTCCTTTGGCAAAGAATTTCAATTTATGAATTATTACACGAATACTCTCTAAAATCCATTTACTCAATGCTAAAAAAAAAAAAAAAGAAGCAAGCTTTAAAATGCTTTAAGGTAAGGTAAATTAACAAATGTTCTTAGACAAAAGAGAGAGACCAATATTACTTACCATTAACAACAGGGCAGTTTTCATCCTTAGGATTTTGAAGTCTTGACAGGGCCAAGACAGCTTGAATTCTCACACTTGGAAATTTATCTTTAAGTCTAATCAGCATAGCTTCATTAATTTTATCAAATAAGTCATCATCAATCTCGGCATTCTCTGGCATATTTCCCAAAATCTTATTAACAAGCTGACAGGTTCGAAACCTAACCGCATGGCTGTTTGCATCGTGAGACTTAGGGAAAGAAGAAAAAGGTATTCTCAATAATCACACTTTTCTCATTTCCAACATAAGGCTATTAATACACACATCTAAGTGACTACTATTCTACAGAGTAAACGAAATATGCACGTCTGTGTTCCAAAAGCCTTTCCAATTTAATTTTAAGATTAAAAAGCCACAACTGAAAAGCAATTACAGCCCATTGCCTGGATCAGTGACTTCAGAAAATCAGCAGTGCCTTCACAAAGGAAGCAGCATGGTGACCACTGCATGCAGCCTGCAGTGCATTAGCCAACTTACTGCTCTGCCTCCATGAAACATTAGAAGAAAAAAAGACATTAGCAATTATGATTAGTTATCTTAGGCCTGATCAATAATATTTCCATGGCAAATCAATAGTTTAGGAAAGTGTAATTCTATTTGTGTGTTCATGCTATTGGAACTGCTTATCTTTCTATGTAACACTTGCAATAAGCAGAAAGGAATAATAATACATATGCCAACCACAGTTGTACAGAAGATATTTTAATATTTTTGTTGTCAACAGAAGAGTATAAATTAATTTCCACCACGCTTTCACAATTTCATGCTTTTAAGTGTACCTATAGCAAAGCCTACAGTGACGTATCTGACAGCCAAACAGGAGAATATTCACATTTTCTCAAAGGCCCAAATTTTGAAATCCAGTTGTTGGATTATTTTGGGGGATGTGATGGATCTTTCTGTGTTGGGGGAATGGGGATGGTGTTACTAGTCAAGCACTAGCTTTGTTTTGCTTTCACTTTTTAAGCTCTAATTTGTAAATACTGTCTCAAGTACCAGCAAGTTTTCCCCACTGCAAAAAGTTTCCGTTTGTTATGTTAGACATTTAAGAATAAATGCTAACTGTACCTCAAGCAGAAATTTAAACACATAATTCAGAAGTAAATTATCTTCTTCTCCCTCCTCACTACCATCTTCTTTCTCCGTCTGATAGAATGAAGTAACAAATCTAGCTGCAAAACTGATCACTTGTTCCACTGCTGGTTCCCGTCTGTAGATTATCATAGCATACTTGAGGAAATGAATGAATTTTTCATTAAAGCCTTCTTTATCATCCAACTGGAAAAAAAATAAATCAAACCACAACAAAAGATTACCCAGTTCATCTTTCAAAGCTGTACCACAGAAAAATAAAATAAGTGGGCTTGTAATTGGCAGCTTCCAATTAAATTTAAAATCTTAAAGGGCTACAACCAGCAGTCGGGGCACACCCGCTGTCGTGCTCTCCTCAGTGAGTATCTTGCTGCTACTCCACAGCGGGCACCTTACGAGCGCGGGGCTCCACCCGGCTGACAGATTTCAGGACGACAGTCAACATCCCCATCCATTACATCCTGTGTCACACCTACATCTCGGGTATCCAAACACCTTCCCGCGGCATCATCAATATCTGAGGGCAGCTCTCCCGCCGCGTTCGCAGGAGACAACTGTGCGGAACAGTTCAGCCGCTTGGTTTTGCAGCATTTGGGCGGGTTCTTTGGGGAGGGTTGGGGGTTCTTTTTGTTTAAGTCGCGGGGTCTCCTTAAGCACACTGGTGTTCGTTTTAGGGGAACACTGCGGAGGCGGCCCCTGCCCCCCAGGGGACCACCGGAGCACCCGCTGGGGCCTTCAGCTCCCCCCGCGCCGGGCCGCCCAAGGGCAGCCGTACCTGAGCATAAGTGCTCTTCAAAGCTACCACGAGCTTCGCGTGGTTCTGGTGAGGCTTCTGGGCCAGCTGAAAGGCTTCCCGGACCTGCAGCAGCTTCTTTTTGGCTCCCATGGCCGAGGAGTAGTTCCGGGACCGACCCCTCACAGCCCCGCGCGCGCACCGGCAACGGCCGCAGCGTCCGCGCGCGCAGCTTCAAACCAAGCGCGCGGGCCACTCCCAATCTCGCGAGAAAGCCGGGTGGGCGCGCGCTCGTGCCCGCGCGCTGGAGGCGGGGCAGGGGCCGGGGCGGGGCGGGGCGATGGCGGGCGGCCAATGGCGGCCGTTGGCCGCGAGCGCGCGTGGAGTGTCGCCATCTTCCCACAATCGCAGAATGAATCAGGTTGGGGAAGAGCTCTGGGATCATTGAATCCAGGCTGTGACCAAACAGCGCAATGCCAACTAGACCATGGCACTGAGTGCCACGTCCAGTCATTTCTTGAATACTTCAAAGGATGGTGACTTTACCATCTCCTTGGACAGTCTACTCACCCTTTCTGTAAAGACTCACCCTGTCTAATTACCCTGTGAAAAAATTCCTCCTAATGTCCAACCTTAAGGTGGCGCATTTTGATACTATGTTCCCTGGTCCTATACCTGGTTGCCTGTGAGCAGATGCCGACTCCCATCTGGGTACAGCCTCCTTTCAGGTAGTTGTAAAGAGTGATAAGGTCCCCCTGAACCTCCTCCAGGCTAAACACCCCCAACTCCTTCAGCTGCTCCTCATGGGATTTGTGCTCTAAACCCTTCAGGGCGGGCTGTGAGGGAGAGGGATCGGCTGGGGCCGTGCGGGGCTGCGATTGCCCTCCGGCTGTCCCACGGCGGGAGCGGCTGCTCCGAAGCCCATACCAGGTACCAGCCCTGCTGCGGCTCAGGAGAGGCGGGCGAGGGTTTCCAGAATTCCCTTGGCCAAAGTAGTTAAGTACGCCTGACAGCCCCCGCCAGCCGCTCTCCCAAAGTCCTCTCCGGACGTGAGTACCAGGCAAAGTCAGTTCAGTCGGCTTTCCTAAACCGAAGCATGTGCGGCAGCAACCCGAGAAAGCTCAGCCGCCTTCTAAATAATAAAAGCTCTTCGAAACACCCGCTCCTCTGTATCCGCTGCGAGGGGGGCTGAGAAGGCGGACAGTGCGGATGCAATACCTATTTGTGCTCCTTCCAGACTGAATCTCTTACTAGTGGAAATTTCCCCCAAGTTTGCAAGCGTTTGTTGTGAACCTAATGCTTTCCCAGAAATCCTTTAACTTGAGAATAGTAATAAGCCCCGTATCTCATTAAAAACAGGAAAGATAACTATGCTCAAACCCCAGAGCTGCGTTACTGGTTACGGAACGTGCAGCGAGCATTTAGTGACACACTTAACGAGGAACAAGACCGGGGGTGATTCGGTGAGGGGAAACATTCTGAGCATATATCAAGTACAGAGTTATAGACAGCATTCAAAGAAGTGAACACAAGCCGTGGACAGCAGAAACTTAAGGTGTTTGACGTCCATATGTGTTTGGGCTTAAAGGAAAAAAAAGTGCCTGATGGACGTCAAGGGATGACAGCTATTCAGTAAGGACAGGTGACAAAGCATCAAAAGACCACTGGTCAAACAGGCAGGACCTGTCTTGAAGAAGGGTTATTTTTGTATAAGGAAAAAAAAAAAAAAAAAAAAAAAAAAGAAAGAAAAACACTAGGGGTCAGTCTTGTTCTAGATCTGAATCTTCCTAGTGTTTCATTTAAAAAGCAGATTTTTATCAACCAAATAATTGGAATTATTTTCTCCTTACAATGGTGTCAAGGATTATGGGATATATATGAGCTGTGTGTGAAGAATGGAGGACAGCAGCAGAAGACAAAGTATTTTTTTTTAGATAAAAATAAGTTGTAAAATAATTTAAGTATGTGGCAGAGGGCTTTTTTTTTCCCCTGACATATTATACTACCATGCATTTGTGTATGTTTAGAAAAGATACCTCCTTTTTAAAGGTGATTTTTATATTTTTTATTAACTTCTAAAACATATGGATCAGACCTAATCACAAAACCACTATAATCAACAGCAAATTCTCAGTAAGTTGAGCTTTTTTTTTTAAGGTTATATTTTGGGGGGAAATACAATGTGTAACAATCTTTCTATTTAATGTATTTTTACCAGATAATTACCTTTGTGTAGATTTTTTTCTGCAATAGAACCCCTGTCTGTTCACGGCCGAGAAGATGCAAACAGGAAGACAAGCAAACCTTTGTGATTCTTGTGGCGTTAAAAACACAGGACATTTATTTTAAGTGAAATAATAATGCAAACTGAATTATTTTTGATTCACATGTTTAGCAGCCTGTTTGTGCCTACCTGCATCTCAGGTCTAAAGAAGAGGACCTTCCCTGGGGAATACCTTATAGTCCGTTACGGTGGATGTCATCCAGGATGTGAGATTTATTTCTTCCAGACTGCTTTAAATATTTCTTCTAGGCTTTGTGTTTACAGGTAGGAATAGAAAATTCATAGTACAAATGATATTTCATGTGTAGGTAAATAACATGCTGAAGTAGGATCACAAATCCTGGCCATGTTTCTGTGATACTAGATACCTTGTTCAACTGATAGAAGTGTTGCTATTGTAGTTTTTACACCTTACCTTTCAGGGCCTTGACTGCACTAATCAGCCTTAACAAGCCCTGACCTGCCTCACCTGAGGCCTGAAGCCACAGCCTTTGCCTGTGGGCCCAGGAATCCATTCCAGCTCCGTCCTGCACCTTCTGTCCCTTTCTGAGTTAACTCTCAGGGCTCAGTAAAGACCAGCTGCTTCCTGAGGGATGGATATAATGACTGACTAGGAGGGCAAGGAGGTAATGAAGGCCCAGAGATTGTAGCCAGTGGGGTTTCACAGCTCTGTCCGGAAAGGAATGATGAAACTGGACCTTGGATGGTGCTCCAGTCTCTGGAGGGCAATGCACTCTCCTCATTCCAGCTTTTTTCCCTTATCTGCCATGGTCTACTTCTGACTCACTGTTCTAGATCCTTTCTCTTTCCTTTGTCAGTCCTGTTATATGAGCAAATACAGTGCCACAGGGTAAGCCAAATTTGCTGTGTGCCAGGGACATTGTGGTAATATTAGATGCAGGACATTGGATAAAAAATGGGTTGCAAAAAATGGAAGTTGATGCTATCCTGTTTGGTGTTTGAGGGCTTTTATATCTGATGTGTCTGGTTGGTTCCAGTTTCCATATTTAAAACATAAGCACAGTAATGTTTCATCCGTAATTAGGCCATCATTATGCAATAGAATTAGAGCTTATGTCCATCTCATTCCTCCAAAACTTGCATATATGTAAGTCAGCTATAAAATTGTATATACGTTTTTGAATAGTTGCTTTTTTTAGTCAGTGAGGAAATCAGTAGTCTTTCTGCTCTTTTTGGAATCCTGTCTGGTTTATGAGGTGGGAAGAAATTAAAAATATAAAGTACTTATATATAATATTTTTATATGTAATTATGTATAACATGGGTAATTGCCCAAGATGTATCAGTGGCAACACTTTATATTTGTCATTTTTCTTGCACTCAATCCCAAAACAAGTTTTATTGGAAACGGGATAGTGAATCAGGTGAGCAGGATAATTTTTATGAGTCTTCTGACTGTTATTTTTATACTTATTTCCCTTTTTTTTTTTTTCCCCTTGTAAAAAAAGGAGAAAATGCTTTCTAAATTCTCTGCTCTGCGGTCAAAAAGCTACTCTAGGACCAAAGTGAATGTAAGTGGAGATCAAAAATGAGGGTGGTGATTTAGGAATTGAATTAGAATCTCACTTAGGGGTGTGTCTTCCTTTGTTGACACAGTAACTTGAGAAGTTTGAAGTCAATTTTAATAATATAGCTTTTTCATTTGAAACATAGAATCACAGGAAGGTTTGAGTTGGCAGGGACCTTGAAGATCATCTAGTTCCTGCTGCCACCCCAGCACCACCAGCAGGGATGCCACCTACTAGCTCAGGTTGCCCAAGGTCCCATCCAATCAGTTCTGACATAACATGACAGTTAATGACTAACTGTATTGTTCTACCATTTTCAAAGGCAAGCTTTATTGGACTGCAAAAGAGCAGTAGAGTGTAATCCAGGGGATCAGTTTAGCTTTGCTCTTGTGTATTAAAAAAAAAAATCTCTCTGAGCTCAGTAGTACCGGTATTCAGACTAAGAGTGAAAGAATTGGGCCGTATTAATTGTGTTCTGGGAAAGCTGTTTGTAATGTGTTAAACAAAGCTGCAAACTTATGTATTAAGCATTTGCAATAGGAATATCTTTTTTTATGTCTTGAAATTTGAGGGTGTGGCTCCTTTAATAGTAGCTAGTCAGGAGATTGCAGAAGTTATATAGTCTGCATATTCAACAAGCAGGAGATATCAAAAATGGAAGGTTTATAGTCTTTTGCTCATGTATGATTTTCATTTTTTTTTTATTAAAAGGAAATTAGTTAATATAGCCAAACCTGTGTACAGTTAATAAAAAACTTATAAAAACTGTAGTGACATGACCACCTTCTCTCACAATTTATTGAAAACTAAGTTAGCAATAATAATTCAAGCAGGAGTGTATGCATTTTCTGGTTATACTTTTGATTTTTATTTTAAACTGTCTTTGCCATCTACTGCCCCAAGTTCACAAACACTCTGTAATCTACTTATGTTCAATGTGATTCTGACAAACCCCGTATTTGTATTCTTGCTTTGTGACATCCTTGTTTTGTCATCTTATTTATAGATCAGTTAGAAGAGAAAAATGTTAAATGCTCATTGAAACATTCTGGCATTATCTGCTGAAATTATGTTATTGAAACTAAGTTGGTTTTTTTTGTTTTCTGAGTAATGGAACTAATGAACTTGAGTCACCTGTAAATTTATGTTCTATTGTTGCATTTTCTGGTGCACAACATCTGATTGAAACTTTTCCGGTGTTTCAAGTATTGCCTGAAGAGTCTTGTCTGGACTAAGAATACTTTACCAGTGACCAATTATGTTCTGCTAAAACATTATTTTGTACCAAAGCCTCAAGTTCTTTCACTCTAATTCCCCAAAATTCATAAACAGCCTGCTTGAAGATATTGCAGTAGTTTATTCATTTTCCAATGTGCCTGAATATCTGTGCTATTCTGCTCTGCTATGCCCATATAGGTGTCTCAAGTCTCTATCCACCCCTGCATCCAGGTCTAGTGTGTCCTCTGCTGTTTAGTAGAACAACCATGAATGTTACTGTCCACCTGTGTGATAACACAGGTAACTTCTTGTAAGTACTTGTAAAAGCTTTTGCCATTTTCTCAATTTTCTTTGTATTTTCACTTAGTTTGTTCTATTTTTGCTGAGGAAACAGTGTGTTAGGACTTTGCTCCAGCCCTTGCTCTTCTCTTGATTGTCCTAATAAACTTGTCAATTTAGTCAAAACTTTACATATCATTAAATTCCTAGGCTTTTTCTCGAATTGATGAATTGAGAGAAGGTATTATAAAATATTACCCGCGTTAAACTTATGTGTGAGTACATGTCTTGTCAGATGTCAGACAGTTGGTAGTGGCATGTCCTTATGTCCTAGTCACAAAAGAAGTTCCAGCAGCATCTTGGACACTAGTGCCAGTGAATAAAGAAACTGTGCTTTGTCGTTCCTTTGTCCAAGGATCTGTTTCTTGCCTTTTCTTATCAATATTCTTTCTGAGCAAAACACCATTTCCCTGCTTAGCATCTCCCAGCAACTGTGATCATTTTCATTTGTACACTGCATTTCTCAGTCTTCATTTCGTCTCATTCCTGGAGTGAAGATTCTTTCTGCCTCTGGAGATTTAGAGTATCTCCTTTTCTCCCAGCAATCAAGGGTTTGGTTTCCCTGTCCCAAGGTCTTATCTTCTTACATCTTTACAATGTTCCTTCTGCCCAGTGCCTTGTAGGCATTCTTCTGCCGTGATCTTTTCCATTTAGGAGTGTTACTCTTAACAGTTCTTTGTCTCTCTTTGCTCTCACCAAAGTTTTTCTGTTTTCCTTCTGCCCTACCATTAACTGACACCAGACAATCCCCCTTCCCAATTCTGATAGTCCTCGGGAAGCTCTTTTTTTAAATCCACTACTAGCAAAGTGGAAGGTTCTCACCCAAGAAGGATGGCAAGTACTGCCAGGAGACCAGACTGGAGAGCTGCCTGCCTTTCCAGGTACGGGCAGCAGGGAAGAAGCAGCCTTCATGGCCCCTCTGGCTGGCTGCAAGTCAGCGGGACCTGAAATGGAGCCCTTGGCAGCTCCCTGGGATCTCTTGTATTAGCTGCAGTGACACATTAAAGGGGTGTTGGGCAGCTCTTGGCTTCCCTTACCTGTTCTTTCTCCCTTTACCTCTTCTCTACCTCTCTTACTTCACCTTACCTGGCATTCTCCTACTTCTCCTTCTCTTCTAGAGTTGTTTAAACGTGTTCACTAACAATTTTCTTTTCACATAACGCTTCACTGAAGCATTCTCTTAAAAAATCCCATTATCTTAATAGCTTGCTTCTTTTGTTTGTGCTGATTTTTCTGCCTTTTCTGTCCTTTTATTTATTTTACATGTACAAGCCTGATCTCTTTGAAACAGTGTGCACGTTGGCAAAAAAAAAAAAAAAAAAGACCTGTAATACTGTCAGTTTTCTTCAGGCACCTTTCCAGTGCATTTAGTGTAACTGAAGGGAACAGTCTCCTTGGATGAGGCAGGCAGGCTGGATCCTGGGCTCAGTTGTGCTCATGTGCCCCTTGGCTCCACTCTGCTTTCAGCACAGCAGCAAAAACTGAGCAAAGATTTTCTTCATCACTTATGGGCCCATCCTGGTTTAGAGAGGATTGCCAAAATAGCAGAGCTTATGAAAGGTGCCAACATTCTCTTCTCAGATGACCTCTGCCATCTTTTGGCAGCTAAAAACGCAGCATGATTTAATCTTCAGGCAATCTCTACTACAACAGCTCCCTGGCAATGTCTGTGCTACTGCCTCTAGGCTGGCTCAGCGTCTCCAGTGGGGAATTTGTAGCACCCAGCCGCTGGCGTCTTCTCCTGGCGGAAGCTCAACCATTTGAAGAGAAGGGGAGGAAAAAAAAAATCCCAATCAGGATGTTTGCACATGCTGATCTCTGCCTGCTCGCCTGGGTGTTTTGCTGAAGGACTGGGACATCTGCAGAGAAGGGAGAGCGGCAGCGGCTGGAGCGTGCCCCGTTCGGGGCTGAAGTTCCTGCAGCGCCGGGGCTGTGAGTGCGCGCAGCCGGGAGGGGCGAGCAGCGGGGCCGGCTTCGCGCTACCCGGAGCGTACATAGACAGACGTGATTAAAATTCAAGCCTAATGGCCTCTGGCATAAACAACATTCAGCAGCCCGGGACTTGCAATGGATCTAAAGCCGCTCGCAGCAGCTCAGCAGAGGAGTGCAATCGGGAAATGCACCTGAAAATGTGCAAGAAGATTGCCCAGCTCACTAAGGTAAGTCTCGCTGCTGCAGTCTTTCCAGGGAGGTGAGGCTGCCCTGGCCAGGGGTGTCGGGGGTGTCTCGGAATTGTCTCCTCTGGTGCCCCTGTCTGAGAGGAGGGAAGAGAAACGGGTCCTCTCTTTTTAGGCTGTTGCCGAGAACATCGGTGTGCACAAACTTCCCTCCAGTTCCCCCGCGGGGGCTACAGCCCATCCGTAGGGATTGCTTTTGTGGCAGACGATGGACACCTCGCACTGAACTGCTCTAATTACCGTGCGACCATAGCGAGATGGGCTCCAGCTCCGCGAAGACGCGGGGTTTGTCTGGGAGCTGTTGGGAGGGATTGACAGTATCCACTTTTCGTCTAGAATTACGAAGACTGCAAGTAATTTGCATTTTATAGGTTCTCAAGTAATGTTGTTGCAAAGCTACAGCCAATGCGTGGTACTACAGTACAATACTACTCTTTGATGTGCAGCTAATTGTTCCTGCTGTGCATAAGAAGAGATACTTTGAATGACATTTACAAAAGACAGGAGCTGGAGAAGAGGCAGGACTAAATTACGTCGTATATGATACTTAAAACTTTTAGTCAATACTGAACTACTCTGTATTTTCCACACTATGTCAAGAAATAAGGAAAATATCTAGGAAATGGTAGTTACCTATTAACCTATTCTTATGCTGCATCTTTATCAGTGAGAAAAACCTGTTTACTACCCTTGTTTACCAATACAGCTTTTACATGTTCTGTAACCTCACTGCAATTGACAGAGACATATAAGCAATGAAAAAACATTGACTAAAAATACAGGCCAAAGAATAAGAAGTCATTCAGGTGTTCAAGTTAGAATGGCTTACTAGTTACAGTGCCATCATTTTCATCTCATGATAACTGTGTGTGATAATGTACATCATGTGTATCAATACATAAACAAGAGCTACCTCTAATTATATATGCTTCCTATTTTTTACTTACTGTACTATATCAATACTTACTTTACAGGTTCTTTGATTATATGTTTGTTTAATAGTATTTGTGCACAGTAGGATCCTTACTTTTTGCCCATATGTTGCAAAATTTTATTGCAGTGGTTTTTCAGATGTCTTTTGCTAAATTTCTACTATTAAAGTATGTGTGGGTTGTTTTCTTTACTTTTAATAGAATTTCCCCTCTAGATGCTTTTCAGTCATCTGAAATAAAGATGATTTATACCTGAAGCTCAAAAAAGTACTTCTGAAAAGCAAATCATTCTGTTTTGGAATGTGGCTTTTAAGAAGCAATTTTCTCTGCAATAACACTATACTTATTGAGAATTCATGGCACAACTGGAATTTAAATCATATGCTTTCCCTTCCGAATTCTGGGTAGACTAATGCAGTACCAGCAGCAAGCATGTAAGAAGCAAAGTCTGACGCCAGATCAGTTGAAAAATAGCTATATGGGAAATCAGTTATAATAATTTTTGGCCTGGGAATTTTGAGAGCTCCCTTTTAAAGCACTGTTTTCTTGATTATATTACAGTCAGAATGATTATAATAAAATCCCTCCTAAGTTTAAATGCCCCATAGTACTTTCCTTTTTTGTTTCTAACCTAGTATGCAATAATGCTGTGTTGTTGCACAGCTGCAGCTTCCTGTCTCAGTGACTTTAGATTTTCATCAATGAGGAGATAATGATCTCATTACTCATCCACTCAGCGTTGTGCCAGGTGAGATGAATACAAAATGTGTAAATTAGGTATAAGATATAGATCTTCCATTCTGTTTGTTACATAGTCATTAGGGGCCTCCTCCTACTCTTAAAGGCAAAGGAGAAGTGCATAAAGGTATCAACAGGAACCAAACTGGGCAAGGCGATGAGTTTCTATCCTTGCATGTAGTGCTGATTATGTCTTCAGATGTTGGTTGATACAGGGAATCCCAACAGGTAATTTGGACAGAGACTCTGAGAGCTGCTCCCATTCCACTGCCCTGCTATCTCTGGTTTTGAAAAGGTAGAATAGAGGAAGTTTTCATACCTTCAGTCATACATTTTTCTGGTTTGCACATTTTTGACTGTAGCAGCAAAAAATACAAACTTTTAGCAATGTTTTGTTTGCTTTCAGCCACAGATTACTGGTTTTTGTAGCTCACTTCTCTTGAAATGGGTGTATTTGTATGGTATTCGATTGTAGCAGAATGCATGACTGTGTAGTAGTAATTAAGTAATACCAGAAATGAAGTTCAAACTCCTCCATCAGGCGCTGGACCCGTGGCATGCTGTGTCATGCTTCCCAGTTCTTTGTATTTCTGTATCTGTTTAGCAATAACATGGAGTTTAAGAAGCATGGTGACTTTTGTAAGACGCTTTGGGTGTCACTCCCTGCTGCTTCAAGCTATGGATTTCTGACATCTACTGGTTATTAACAGGGTTTTCATGTGCTTATAGTTTCTCCAGATAGTCCTTTTCACTTGAAACAGGATGAGAAATTCGAATGAACTCTTGAAGAGGAGTGTTGAGGAAAGTGGATCAGCTTTCATTAACAAAGGCAGTTTGGACACAGCCGACAAGAACTAGATATACTGCAGATATCCTTGCTATTCAGGCTTCTTTTCAAACCTCTGCCAGTGGGGCTTAAACCAAATCTGCTGTTCTGGACTGAGTTCTGAAACCAAGCCTAATATGAATAACTAGGAAGGTGATGGTAGCTGCTGATCAGAGAGCTACCTAAGCCACAAACTAGTTCTGTTTCCTTCTTAGAAACAAATTCCTGGATACCAATAGAGGGGTATTTTTTAATGAGAGAAGACAGTTATTCTCAAATACTTTTTTTCCTTCAGGGTTCATCTGACTCTATGTTGTGAATTTGGGAGCCTTGTTGTAAGAAGCACTTTTTAAATTGCAGTATTACTGGTCAAGTAGACTGTTACTGAACAAAAAGTCACGTAGTCTGGCAAGAATTTTGTGTATATATGTTGTATACTGTGAGTTGTAACAGAGGAAGAGAGTGCTCATGCAAGGAAAAGTTAATTGCTAGTAAAACACATGAACCCTCTTTTTCCTTCAGGGGAAAGAAATGTCAAAGGGAAGCAAGTGTGTTCCTCTTGTAGAAGCACCAGCACAGGCAGATGTTCCTTAATGACTCTGTGTGGAGCAGTTCAAAATGTTACATATTCTGACTGCCTATCACCAGCAGTGACTAGGAGGTTTAGCCCCTCAGCTCAGTCAGCAAGATAGAAAATATGACCATTATTTTATAAGCTGCAGTGGAAAATCAGCCAGAAAAGCAAAACCCACTTTCCTTAGTTGTTTAAGGGAGGGATGGCTGATTTTGCACAAAATGTATGCTCATATTTAGTTCTGTTAGCTTCACTCTTGTGGGCAGAAATTTACGGAAGAATTAGCAGGTGACCTGGTGCGTGTGTGAGGGCATAGACTGTTTACACCACTTCAGTGTCTTGTAGCAGGGCTGTATATTAGAACTTTAACCTTTCCTGATTTATTTGCCATAAAGCTATCAGCCATTTTTTGGGTTTAGAAGTGAAATATGATCAAGTTATAATGGTTTATTCTGGAAGCACGTAACAGCTGGGTAACCCTTAACAGAGCACTTCTGTGGTCTATTCATGTTCGTGTTGAAATATGTTGCCTTTTTCACATAGTTTAAGTTTATTGACCTTGTTTACTGTGATGTGTTAATGGTACTTAGTGACCAATGCTTACAGTGGTTCAGCTGTTCTGCAGTTAGTTATTATGCTACCAGAGCTCTCCTGTGTGCTTGAGGCTTTTTGATCTCAGGTCTCTAGAGAGGTATTCAACATTCTACAGAAATGAAGCAAAATAGAATAGAATAAAAACTAGGATCATGGTTTTGGAGCAACAGTATTTTTCCTTTGCGCAAGGAATATAAAAAATTATTTCCATGTAGGCAAATAGAGAGAATCTATTTATAAAACTGCTTAAATTATGTGCTAACAAGACCAAAAAAATCAGCTATCAATAGCCCCAGGTACTTTATGATATATTTGTTTTCATTATTTTTGTGTACAATTTGCTATCAGGATTTCAAAGCTAGCATTATTTTTGCCTATGAGGTGACAAGAATGTGCAGGCTAAAATTCCTTAACTTGTCACCACTGTGTTTTTCCTTACAGAAAGTTCCTCCCTTAAAGAAAATCCTGGATTATTAAATGCATGTGCAATGTCATAAAATTGTGTTGATCAGCTGGTCAAAAACAGTATTACAGCTATACTTCTATTAGGAAAAAATCTAGTATCTTGTTTGGATGGGTAGAAGCTATCATTTAAATGAATCCAAGGTATAAGAATGACATCTATGTATGGAATTACTTCCCTATCATACAAATTTGGCACTAATTGTACCAGGTTTGCAGAAAATCTGATGGTCTTAGTTATTGACAAGTCAAGACTAATTTATAATGGAGAGTACGTAATAAATTCAAGTTTCTTTATCGAAGAATCCTAGTTAATGTTTATATACAACATGTTTTGCATATTATTAGTATGCAAATTACAGGCAATAGGTAATAAATATCTAAGAGAAGAAAATTGCAAGCTTATAGCTTTTTCGTCTTCTTTCTTTTTTTTATGGTAATATTTAAAAGTACCTTTTTCAGTGACACTATAATAGTACCCCTCTCTTAATATTTCCTTTAACCAGTACGTACATGCCAATGTTTTACAATTGCGAAAATTATACCCAAATTAGAAGTTAGTGCCAAGTCAGTTGAAGACATTCTTATGTAAACATTCTGAGATTTTTTTTAGGCTTTTGAACACTCCAGCATTGAATATTGTATATAAAGTCCTTTTTTTCCATGAAGTATCATGTTCTTTCCCCCCCACCCCAGCAGTCACGTCCTCATTAGTTAAAAGAGAGTCTATGTTTTATTAAAACAGCTGTAACACTGAGGTAGAACTCCCTCTGTTGCCACCTCTACAGTCACATCTTAACATGTTAAGTGTCTCACTGTTTTTCCTGCCTGTACACAACCACACTGTTTTTAGTCTGGTTCTGAAAACTACTGTTCTTTTAAGTAGGAACCGACAGGCGTGTGAGTTTTGGGGTTTTTTTTGGGCTTGTGCTTAAAGCTGGCAGGAAGTCTGTGAATGTATTTAGTGCAGTACCAAGTCTGAGTTAATTTATCCAACCCCCGAGTGGGGCACAATAGCTCCAAATTCGCTGTGCTAGTTCAAACTTGGCATTTTACTTAATGTATATTCATTTGTCTTCCAAAGCTTGGAGACAGCAGAACACACATAACTATTACTGAGGAAACAGTGTCTTTATTTCTTAAAGAAACTACAAACTGACTGTCTACTTTCAAATAGGGATTTTTTTTTTTTTTCTTTTTTTCTTAAGATAATGACCTGGGTGAAATTCTTCTGAAGGAAGATTATATGTTTTAATGTGGCTGTCACTCAGAACTTTGTCTGACTTGATTTTTAGGCACTTAAAATACAGCTTTAACTTCAAACAGGTTACTACCAGAGAAGTCTTCTGTTTTAATTATCTTTGGAAGCTACAGCATCCAGCTATGCCTAACCACTGACTGGTTGTAACTATATAACCCTCTTAGAGCATTATAGAAGAGCTACCTTTAAATATAAGTATGAGACTACAGTTAATTGTTTTACTTTTTTTCATTCAGCAAGAGACAACTACTAGAATTTGATAACAAAGCTAGTAGGAACTATAGCTAGTACTTTTATATGTTTTTACTAAATGCTGATATACCTTAGTATTTCATAAGAATAATGAATTGTCTGTAGACTATAGGACATTGCAATGCAACTTGGTACATTGCCATTACACTCTCTGCAGACTGCTTCCACTTTTTCTGCTGATAAATGGTGGTTAAACCTTCTTGGTTTTGTGATCATTGATGCAATCCCAGAAGGTGTTCCACATATGCTTAATAAGAATATCTTCCTGGAATGGGAATGTGAGTAGTGGCTGTATTCAATCTAGCTTCATTTTACTGTTACAAATGTTTGTGTAAAAATGTCCTGGATACAAAAGTAATAGTGTAGTATTATGATGTGTATTGTTATGTAGCCCTTTAGCTTCATAACACTGTGTTGACTTGGGCTCCAGTGACGCTGCTTTGAAAGTGAGGAGAAAAATGAAAAGAAAAATATCTTTTTAAAATATTTTTTAAAAAACACTTTGATTCTGATGGTGCCCAGAGAGTTACAGGAATATGACATGCATCTGGTGCTCTTGCCTAAAGTGTTTTCATTGCCTGCATTGATCTGTGAGATTTTCCAAAGATTGGCAGAGTATCTTAATCCTTCCTAGCCCTAACTAGATTTTTATTCAATACATTTTACAATCACTTCTTGAATCCCTGTGATCTTTTAGTTGAATTTGCTTACAGCAGCAAGAACTTCAATCTTGGTGCCAGCAAGAACTGGTGTTATAAATTCATAGATACCTGAGGGTTCTGGTGGTTTCTTTTCTTAATTAGCAAAGTATCTAGAATGTATAAAGAAATCTTTTAAATTTTAAAAAATCCTCTCTGAGAATGCAAACTACAGGAGAGTAAGAATTTGATCCAATCTGTGTAATGCTTTAGTTTGGATTAGGAAGAAACAAGACTCATTTTATCTATGTTTATCACAGGTCTACATGAAGGGCAAAACTTGCAATGAACACTGTGTTTTAAATAAATTATAGTATTTGTCTCTACAAAAATATGTATTTGTTTGGGAAAAATCTATTTCACCTCAAGCTGTAATTAAATCAACAGCTCTACAGTTTATATTTTCAAGACTTCCAAATTCTACTATATTTAAATTAAATACTTGGTAAAATGGGAATCAAGTGAGAGCTTACTTGACAAGTCTCTTTGGGTACTGTATTTCTTGTAAAATTGGACAATGTTACTTTACCTTAATCTGCAAATCAGAAAGGTGTTTTGGAAGCATAAAATTTCAGGTAAATATCTAGAATAATTTAAAAAAACAACCAAACAAAACTTTTGAAAGCACTGAATATATGTCTGCCATTTAGACTCGTTAAAGTTCTTTAAAAGTCTGGGATGTAATGAAACATTTCACAAAATAGAGTGTTATTTTGGCAAATGAGTTTTATCACCACTGTACTTAAATCTGGTTGATGAGATGGATTAACTCCTATTTTTGAAGCATAATAGAGATCAAACTTCTATGAGTTTTAGATAGGTTTATATCCTAGAAGAGCTTGATATGCAACAAAAACCAGAGCTAAATTATCAGTGAATTTCATGCAAATGAGGTCTTCGTTCCCCTTCTACTTACACAGAATTGGCGACTTCACTTGTGTACTAAAAATTCAACTGGTCTACAGTGACAACAATGGACAGAGGACATAGGTATAAATGTGTCAGAGAGATCCTCTAGTTCTTGCACTTTATACATCTGAAAGAGCTTCCCAAGATAAAGTTGAACTTGTCCAAGACTGTAATAGCCTAAGATTTACAGGGATATGTGAGATCTTAAGGAGTTAAGCAAGCATTTCACCAAGACAGAGCCTGCAAAATGTGAAGAGAAAGATCTCTGGAATCAAACGATTTGGCCTTTCTGCTTGCCTACATACGTGTGTGTGTGTTTATTGACATTGATTTTTCAGTGTCCAAGCATGATCTTTTCAAGTGTTTTCATCTAGTTCTGTGGTTTTTAATAGATAGACATTTGACCTAATTTAGCTTTTACTGAAAAGTTATGTGATCCTCTGACAACATTTGAATACAGCTCAACCTGATAAATATGCTCAAGATGAATTCGAATCACCTCACGGATAACAAAGTAGAAATATATTTCATGTAAATGTTATGCTGACTGATTTTATTTATTCTAGCTCTTAATTGCATACAGAATCTCCAAAAAATAATAATGTGTTTTGAAAAATTATTTCAAGTATATGTAGAAAAGGATTTTGACATATAAGATACAACATGAGCCAGGAGCTGTAAAAAAGATTTACAATATCATAATGTAGGGAGGCAGATACTACAAAGATCTGGGCTAGATCTTGCATCGTCTCACATAGTAGGTAATGACCTGGAAGTAAAAATAAACAACACATTAAAATTAATAGATTTTACTAATTGAAAGAGAGTCATAAACATCTAAACAAAATGGAAGGAAATAAGGAATTTAGATGGAAGATAAAATAAACTGCATTCAGTTAATAAACACCCAGTATCTGTTTTGGTTTGTAAATTGTTGGTAAAACAGCATGAAATGGGTATATAGAAATGGAGTCAGTATGAAGTGAGACACTAGTGCAGGATAGAGAAACCCCAGAGAACAGGCAATTTATCAGTTTCAGCCTCTGATATGAAAACTCTTTTCCCTTTGCATGGGACTCTCAGCTCTGTAGAAGAAGGGAGAGCTGGAAGTGGGATATGCAAAAGAGATATAAACCCATGAAGCAATTTCACTTCTGTTCCCCGATTTAGACATCTGTGTTGGGAAAGAAAATATTGTCCTTTGGAGGAACCTGTCTTTCTCCTTTGACTAACCTGGATTAGATGTGTGATGATGCAATGGACGATGTTGGGTGAGATGAATCCCCTCTTGTATGCAGGAAACATCTTCCTGAGAATGAAACAAGTAGAGTTTCTCCAGTCATCTCCTTGCAGTAATTACTAGTGGCCTCCTCAGACCTCCTTCTGTGGTAGCTGTTTTTCAGAACCACCAGTTTCTCTCAGAATTTCCATGTCAGATCTGGAGAAGTCTTTAATGTTTCCTTAACTGTTTAGGAGGAGCTATTTCTTGCCATGCTGATGAGGCACTGCTTACAACCAGTCATAGCAGATGGATTTGTGACCAGTGTAAAGAGAAGGGATTAAA
The DNA here is from genome assembly GCF_017639235.1 of Corvus kubaryi. NCBI lineage: Eukaryota > Metazoa > Chordata > Aves > Passeriformes > Corvidae > Corvus > Corvus kubaryi. The sequence goes on from NW_024582073.1 coordinate 16,358,462, forward strand.
GTTGAGTCGGTTTTATTGAACAGTTCCAGAAGCAATTTCAGCAGCAAACTGCCTGTGATTTTCCCAGCAGAGGAGTCTCTTTCTAGAATTAACTTCTGTGATTCTACAATATATTTTTGTTTTGCTGAAATTGTTGGGATGTAGCATTGGTGCCCAATACGTTGTTTCTATACAGATAGCACAAAAAGTTGTTAGACAAACAAATTCAGTAATTCTGGAGACATTTTTGGGGTTTGTACAACACAGATTAGACTTGTGACACTTATTGCGGTCAAGACACTTATTGGACTCCTAATTAACTTTTGCGATTCTACAGCCTATTTTTCCTTTCCTGAAATTATTGGTGCCTTTTTTGGCACCTGCTCTGCTTGTGGAAATATTCTTGCAATATAGTTTTACCTTCCTAATTCTTAAATTGCCTGGCAATTATTCTGTTTAGCTTATTAGAAACTGTAAAATACAGATGAGGGACAGCTGGATGTCTCTTTAGTAAAATTTAGGCCAGAGCTCATTTTATGTTAGATGACACTTGAGAGATTGAGTGCAATACATAAACCACTAAACTACGATTTTCTGTGCTCAGTATTACACTACACTAAGCAGAAAAATAAGAAGGTAAAAAAATGGGACCAAATAAATGTACCTGTGTTATTTTCTTGTATTAGATTTAAACTAAAGGGGGGAGGGAAGCAAAAGCAGTGGCAGAAAAAGTCAAAAACTGTGCCAAAATATATTAGAAACTTGTAGACATTTTATGCTTATACTTTCTTGATACATTTTAGTATTTCATTGTATTTTTTGGACTGACTGTAATACATGGTACGTGTAGGAAAAGGGGCAACATATTCAAATTTGAAGAATGTAAGATCAACTTGCCCTCCTCTACTGTGTATCTCTAGATAAGGAAAGCCTGTGGGGCATTCAGGAGGGTGACACACTGCACCATGAGCTTCTGCCCAAGAGACATCAGATCATCTAAACACAGGCGGATCTCATACAGAGCCATTGGCTACCTCTGTGCTGCACCACATCACCCTTCTGGGGTCTGAAGGCCTTTATTATCATGGATGCAAGGATATAGATTTACCTTGAAATAAAAGAGAACCCTCTGGAGCAAAATCCTATTTTATTATAGTAATTAGGGTTCATTCTGGTGCAAGATACCAGCAATACACCTCTTCTGAAACACTTTGGGATGTTTGGAGTGACAATTGTTTTAAAGCTTTTCTTATACTACACGACACTACATATGTGTTTATGTTATCAACAGTTGCTGTAAGTATTTGGATGCATGAAATTATTCCTGTGATTTCAGGGAACCACAGAGAATGCAAGGAGAGAGGTGAGACTTAGTTCTTTAGGTCCCAGGTCATACCTTAGAGCAGTATCATTTATAATTTATCACCTATGTATGAAATCAGCTTAGGTGTAAAACTGGATCAGCACTGTAGGTAATCATAGCCTAGGCCTGTACCTTAATTAAAAGACATTATTCTTCAGTGTTAGAACATGGGAGACAGGTTAGAGTATTAATTAATTAATAAATTGTGGGAGATGGGTTTATTTTCTAGAAAGCCTTTACAGTTGGTGACAAAGGAGGCTAAGGCATAGAGGAGCCATTTGTTTAAATAACCAAAGCTGATTTTGATAATTTCTCTGTCCTTTGCTTTTAAAGAGACCATTTAAGGCTGACATGTTTATCAGTACCTCACTTTGCTTTGGTCTGGTTGGCAAGTAGACAAAGATGAGCTCAAAGAAACAAATTCACCTGCTAGTGAAGACAAGATGCTGCTGCTACTAGTGAAAAGGAGATGATGCATAGAGTCAGCTGGCATCAGTTAGCCTCTAAAAAACTTCCTCCTCAGTAATAGAAGTTTGTCTCCTTCCCTGCTTTGTGTTGAGTGCTGCTGGGAGTACCCTTTGGCATCCCCATCCAGGGCCTTTTCTCATTCTTTTGTTTCTTTTTTTTTTTTTTTTTTTTTGCTTTTAACCCTTTTTTTTTTGTCAGGAGGGCTTTGTGTCTACTAGCTTGGGCCTGAAGGAAGAACACTTACGATCATTTGCTTTTCTTCGATTCCTCTTAACGTCCTCACTCCTCACCTTCCGCACCAAATTGTTCTACTTCCTATTCAGCTAGAAAAGCAACCTGCTAGAACCATTTTTTTCATTATGATAGTCAGGTTCCTCTAAGAATAGTATTTAACACTACTGTAGGAAGAGAATCTTTTTTTATTTCAGTGCTTTAGCTCTGTCTTCACTGTTGAGGTGCAGTTGAATGTTTCCTTTTTTTTTTTTTTCCTTGTTTGTTTGTTATTTTACATCACCATAAGGAAAATGAGAAAGGAAATGTTGTTTAGATTTACAGCATTTGGAGGATAAAATGGGACAAATAAGAATTATTTGCATTCACTGCACTCTTCATATTCGAGTCTACGTGTGTAATAGTGTTTCTACCAACCTGCCATACAACACTCAGGTGCTATAAATTCAATAGTGTTTCCCAATCCATTTGGTTTTGGAGAACTGTAAGGAGGCAGAAGCCATTGGTATTATGCTAATGCCTCCAAGAGCAGTGATGTGCTCTTTTCATTTGAAAGCTATTCTGTCTGTACTGTCAAACAATCAGTTTTAGAGCTGCTTATTGAAAGCTGTTTATCAACACAACTGTTAAGAGATTTATACATTAGTGTACATTAGTGTACACTCACAAGGCACAGGTCTGGAATAATTTTTCAGTATTTTTCCTTTCAGCACATAAAGCACCGGATTCATCTCGTATAACTGCAGTCTTCAAAATGAGGTATCTGGAATAGGAATATAGTAGCTGTATTCAGTAGGGAGTGAAAGGCTTGTGTGAAGGGCTTAAATTTCATAAAGTACAGAGCAGCAGCCATCTCAAAATTAAATCTTTTAAGAAGGTTAAGATATGGAAGAGTCAGTTTCAGCACTCAAGCTTGAAGATTAAATTTAAGGGCATGCAGGTCAAAATGCTTCATTGTGGTTCTAGCCACTACTGAACAGTGTGCAGGAATAATAGGTGGGGCAGGGAGCCCAGTTTCTTCCATTGTTTTAGATAACTCACTTAACATGCTGGTGGTAGTCTAATGCTTAGTGGAAGTTGGGAAACCTGTATGAGAGAGTCAGATTTTAGAGGCAACCTGAACACAACATAGTATGAGACAGGCCATGGTGATTTACTAGATAAATTTATCATTGAGTGAAAGACTGAGTCACAAAAGCTAGATGTTCATTTCTGTTTTACTGGTGGAATGAAATATAGAAATATGATCATCAGCATCTGGCCTAGTTAACTGAAGAGTTGCCCAACCTAATTACTGGTCACTGGAAAAAAAAAAGTGTGGAAAACGTGGGCAAGACTAATCTTCCTGGAGTCTTAATGTCTGTCTCCTGAATTGATAAGAGCTGTTCATGGAGTGATTTTAGTTAGTGATATGAAGAAATCTGCTCAGTATACTGTAACTATTTCCATTTCAAAGGAAAATGGTTAAAAATAACAGAGAAGAATTAATGGCTTGTAATCTAAGGCCCCAGAATATACCTATCTAAATGTAGATAATAACTTCTTATCTCATATACTTCTGAAAGATGATGCTGTTACTCTATTTTGTCAAATGTTTATCCAGAAATATATTCAGACCATGTTTTGTATTTGTGACTTTTTAAGGCTTCTGTACCTAATTCATTACAGCCAGGGAGGAAGTTGACTACTCACAAGATATATTAGTGTGTTTGCTTTCATTTATGGTTGATTGAAATTCAATATGTTATTCATATACAGATAGCACAAAAAGTGGTAGGACATAGATAAACAAATTCAATAATTCTGAAGACATCTTCGGGACTTATATAACACATTGCAGGCTTCTGACACTTATTCTGGTCAAGACACTTATTGGACTCTCAATTGAGACTTGCCCTGATGAAGACTTGAAGATTATAGGGCTGCAATTCTAGCATAATTGTGACCTTGTTTCTGTATTTATTTATTTATCTACTTACTTAAGGCTACGATTTTCTTAAACACTGTCTAAAAATCTTTTGATTAACTTCTGTGGGCTCAGGCCAGACTGAAAATGTCTGTCAAACTTGTGTAAAGATTCCAAACCTATTTTTTTAGGGCAGTAATTTATCCCTAAAAACCCCTAACCAACCAAGCAAGTGGAAAACCTTCTTACATAATGTGTTGTTCTCCTTGAGTTAGATAACTACGTCCAGTAGAAACTGGATTAGCCCCCATATGTCTTAGTGGAGATCTGAAAAGACAAGCATGTGTCTTTTCAAGGCAGTTACTTGTTGTGCAATTATGTGTAGCTGTCCTGTAAATTTAACATGGACATTTACTCTTCATTTCAGACTACCATGGGCTTTTAATTGCATTTTATTTTTGAAAAAATAGTAGGGTGCTTGTACAACAGCTTCTATGAGAGATATTTGGTGTATGTTGTGGTAAAAGATGAAGCCTGCTTAGGGTAATAATGTCTTACAGTCGTGAAAATTATTATTCTGCATTTTTTAAAAGAAAATAAAACATTACAGGGTTTAAATCAGTTGTTTGGAAAAATTACTTATTGTCATCAGAGAGTCGCTTGGATCTGCTAAAAGCTGTTTTGAGATTTATAGCTGTTACTGAAATGATGGGGAAAAACCCTGAAACGCATTGCCTGAACACTTCCCAGAATCAAGTCAAAAGATGCTTGCAGTCAGGTAATACCTACCCTGAATGCTGACCAAACGAACTTGTCAGGAATGTGACTTCCAGGAGTGCATCTTCCATGGTGTTTTGACTGGAGCCAGGAGTGCAGAATTTAATCTGCTTTTCATACTTTCATTTACATCACGAAGTGATTTTGGTCCACGTGAACTGGATGTCAGGACCTCAGGTTTCACTGTTCAGATTTGCCACCACTTTGTCATGCTAAAGGCAATGTGGCCTTTAGTAGTCCTGCTGCACTGAAGGACAGATGAACTGGACTTCAAGTAAGGAGTCGGTTAGCTAGACAAGGGACCCAACTTCCTTCCTTGTATTAGAGATCAAACTAGTGACATGAAGGGACAACTTACCTAGAATAAAAAAGAAATTTCTGACAAAAAGTGATAAAAAATACTGTTTGTCACAGTATTGTGTTCCTTTCTTATAAGGTTTTGCAGTTTATAATTGTCCCTTCTGTTCCTAGCGGAAAAAAGCCCCAAAAACAACACAAAGAGCCACCACCACAAAAAAAAATATTGATCTATAGTAGTAATTCTCTTTTAGTGTTTAACACCTTGATAAATACAGTAACTGGATTAATAGCTACTGTTCGCAAGATAACTTACTTTTCTATTTTTCTTGTTTGATAGGTGATATATACCCTGAATACGAAGAATGATGAACATGAGGACAGTATACAGGCTCTGAGAGACGCTCATGAAGAAGAAATTCAGAATATTCTTGCTGAGACAAGAGAAACGATTCTCCAGTGTAAAAGCAAAGTTGAAGAAGAACAGTTACTGAGAAAGCATATTCAGGCCCTTGAAATTTCAGTAGCACAACACAAGAGATTGAAGGAAGAAGCCTTGGCAGAGTTAAGATTGTGTAAAAAGCAAGCAGAAGTGAAAGAGTCAAGAATAAAAGTGAAACAAGCACCGACGGGCCTTTCTACAGACACAGTAGATACCAATGCAGGCTTTGAAAACAAACTTCTACATTTAAATCAGGAGTTTGATGTACTGCTAAATGAATGCAAAGCATTTAGAAGAGAAAGTCTAGATACAAAATTAAATTTAGATGAAAAATGTAGTGTGGAAAGACACACCGTAATAAACGAGATGGAAAACCTGAAGAGCAAGAACCAGAAAGCAACTGAAGAATATACTCAGAAAACAAGCAAACTGCAAGCCCCTTATGAGACAGAAAAAGAGACTTTGAAAAACGCTATGCAGCAATCTGTGATAGAAACAAACAGTCAGCAAAAAGAAACAGAGCAAAAGAAGAGCTCAGAGACTGAGGAAGGTTTTTTGCTGCAGCAGGTAAAGAAGCTGGAAACAGACCTAGAGGAGAAATGCCAGAAGATAAATGAGAGGAAGAAGCATTCCCAGAAGCTGAAGGAGAGAATACAGGTAGAGTATGAGACTGCAATCCCTATCTCTGCCTGAGAAAGTGAAAATTATCAATTCTTTAAAGTTTGGGAGAGGAGGGTATTTTAAATATCATGTTGATTCAAATGCTTTTTAAGCAATAAAACAATTTTAGAGGCTTAGAAAGGAGATAGGATATAATGCTCACAGCTTTAAAGAGTTACGGTGATTAGTAACTCATTAGGAGAACACTTTGAACACTAGACTGTATTCCCTGAGGGACCCGTGAGGTAAAATTTATCTGTTGGCTGAACAGAATTTTACCTTTCCTGCCCAGAAATGTGACGAGAACAGCAAGCAGGCACTACTACGACCAATGAGTGTTTACGGAGTACCTCCTCCTTTTTCCTTGTGGTTGCAAATAGCTCAGTGCATGGATATGAACAGGGTTAGATAAGAGACCTGAGCTGGCAGTTTAGGAATCAAGTGCTTTGTTTGTATGACTCTTGCAGCAGTGGCTTGTACCAAGTGCCATTTAATGAAGTGTTCTTTACACTTGTGAAGTTTCATGTGCTGAGCCATGAGACTTTTGCCTTTAGTTCTCACCTTGCACTTTGCCTGCCTACCCTCACTGCTGTGTATCTCACACATTTGCAGCACAGCTCTGCAGACTCTTCCTGGTTGCATCATGTGTCAGATGCAGTCTCAGAGGTTGGCATGTCATGGGCAATCTGCCAAACAGCTGCTTTTGGTACATGAGGTCAGAGTTCAGGAGAGATGCTGATGAACAGTGCTGAAATTGGAGCACCAAGCCATGCTCTGTCCTTAACAGTTCAACTTCCTTCTGATACTTTTAGTCCTTTACATCACATAAACTCACCTACCAGACATGACCCCAGCCCTATGTCAGCAATCTTGCATATTAGATAAGAAAACACCTTGAAGGTCTAGACTTGGAGTATCACAAAATAACAAGAATTGTTCCCTAATGGGAGAGAAGATTTACTTCCTTTAGACAAAGAGAGCCCCAGAATTCTGCAGATAGCAGGGTCAGCCCAGTCAGCTGTGTTCTTCCAAGACAGCTCTTAAATGTTTTCACCATCTGCCCTCACATCTTGCTTGCCACTATCACTTTGCTGATGATGCAGAGTTCTGATCTACTTCTTTGAGGATGTTCTTAGAGGGAGTTCAGCCTTCAATACAGGTACTGCCTCTTTGTTTTACAAGATCAGAGGATGAATTGAATACACTTTCCCCAACATGATTCAGATTTCATTGTCTCAGTGTGTAGATCTGTAGCAGAACAACCTCTATCTTTTACAGAAAAGTGGAGAGGATACAATGAATGGCAGAGGTGCAGATAAGCCCTTTTTTTAAATTGAGTCCATCTGTAATATCTGTTTCAATACTAAAAAGTATCCTGGCTCTGTAGAAGTTGGAAGCATTAGAGGGGAAGAGAGAAAGGAAGATTTTGATTTATTTTTTGTGGGTGCTTTAGGTAACATTCAGGGAAAATGAGGAATAAACACTTGAAAATTTAGGCACATGGTTTACTCTTCTGATTTATTGTATAAGAAATGCAATAATTTAGGAATAAATAATATAAAATATTATAGGAAGTAGAAATAAGAGGGTGGTGCCATTAGCAACTTATTTTCTAAATTCAGTATCAACTGGATAAAACTGAAATATTTTCTGACGGACATATGCTCAGCTCGTACATTTCACATCCTCTAAGTCTGTGGAATGAGGCTGATTTACATACTAACGGAGAATATTGCCTTGAATCTTTGAAGAGATACCCTCAGACTAGGATAAATCTGGGAGGAGGGAAAGAGTTAGACATGATGTTATCTTCTGTTTCTTTACAGTTTAAATAAAAAAAATAGAAGTTTCTCCTTTCTAAATTGTCTATTTCTTATGCCAGCATTAAATACATTTTTTTCAGGCTTCTATGGACAATGGCAGACAGGGAAACAGAAACAACTTTTTAAACAGAAATACTTTTGATCATTAGTAAATACTAGCAGGAAAAGCTATTATAAGGCTTGAAAGATGAAAGGGCTCTTGTTTCAACAAGATGAATTTTTCTGTTTTCTCCTTAGTGTATTCCAAGAGGTTTGAGACCTTATGATGAATGGTATTGCATTAGTGCACATTTATTATTTTTACTGTAGAAGGGAGAATACAAAGTTTGACAAGTCATTAAGTCTGATCTGTTCAGTCTAGTTTTGGAAGAGTTCTGACATATATGCCAGAGGTAAAAGTAACAAGCTTACCTTGAAGTTTTGAGCTACAGAGAGTGTTAAATACAAGTTAGTTTTAACCCTGAGGTTTTACCTGTCATTCATATAGGAACAAATGGCAATTTTATCTGAGTGAGTATTGCAGTATTATCCTAGACATCTGAAACTGAAACTAGAACCTCCAGAAACAGAACATTAAATGTGGTTCAATTTTTTTTCTTTAGTTATGGAAAGACAACTCCCATCAAAGTCTGTAGAACCCAATTTTTTCTGAGTTTAGGCACCTGTGTAATGGATTATGTTACAAATTGTTGTATTTCAGCAACTGAAAAAAACCCTAACTAACTAACTAACCCTAAATATTCATTAACTTTTGGCATAAGTTGTCATGAAATTAATAGAAGCATAACCTATTTAAAGTTTAGGATAATCTCAGACATCTTTTAGATGGTAACTATTGATGGATATTCACTTTACAATGATGCCAACTACATGTGAGGGAAGGGATCCACATCAAAAATATTCTGGCAGCAGAGGCAGTTTAAGCATATGGAAGAGCAAAAAATACATTTAAACCAGCTCTGTACATGATTTATGTCATGGAACACCAAGAGAGAAAATGACCATTTATTTCTTATCACAAGAAAATTACATATGTAATAAACGTGGAAGTAATGTCGTGCATATTTTAGGATTTGGAAGTGTAGCTTAAGCGAACACAGCAAGAAATTCTGGGATCAAAATGTATAGTGAAAAAAGAGGAAGAAGATCTAAGTGTAGTCAAAGAGAGAAATTCACATCAAGAAAAGGAAATCCTGCATAAAGCAGGTAAGATGCTCATTAATGTCATTCTAAAGTATTTCTCATGTTAGTAGTCAGTGATATTGGAAATTCTGCAAGTTATTTATGCTACTTGAAATGTAAATTTTGGTACCATGGGAGATATGAAAACTATGTTGAATTCCCAAGGCAAAGCTGTTAATAAAGTAGGTGAACTGAAACATCAAATAACGCATCTGCAGCAAATGACTTGTACCAAAGAGAGAAAAAGAGCAGCTCTGAAGATGTGCAAGGACTTTAACAGATGATTTGCTCTTAAATATTCAAAGATGTGGCATACCAAAAGTACTGAAATCAACATAGTTTCTCTTTTAAGATTAATGGCTTTATTGTACAGGAGTCAATCCTGTAAGATTCCCAGATCCCTGAGCTCATTCAGTGGAACACTGACTTGTGTTCATAACCTGAAGCACATGAGTTGCTGCAAAGACAGCAGAGGAGCTACAGACATTCTTGGGCTAGACCAGGGCATGGTGTTCAACTGCTTCTGTAACCAAAACCTTAAAGAGAACAATGTCTAAGGCAGACTTTCTCTGTTGAGGTCAAGTTGGAATACTGATTTATTTATTTTTAAGTATAGAAAAGAGTTATTCTGAAAAGTTGTGCAGAAATGATACTAGGAATAAACTCAGCAAAATGAGGAATGTGTGTATCCTGAGAGTACCCTCTGTACAGTATCTCCCCTTAAGCAACTGTTCAGCCCTGAATCTTTTCTAATTTTTTAGTTCTCTTAAACTATTGTTATGCTACCATTCAGGAAAATTAGACTTTGCATCAGAATCAGCAAATCATCTAGTGTACTTTTTCACAGGATTAAGGTTGTCCTTGTGGGAGCCTGCATGGTTGGAAGTGAGTTACACACCCAAGCTCAAACCAGAACAGTAAAGAACCCCAAATCATTCCTAGACTGCAGAAGAGGCTTACCATCCTGAATCAGTACGGTTCTACATTTTTAACTAAAATAAAGCCAATATTTTTCAATGGAATATTACCACCTAAATAGCATATTCACTACAAAATAGACTACTGTCACCCCAGAGTTCTACCCTGGGGGGTTTTTTTCATACAATACATCTAGTGTGTTTTATAGACTATGGAAACTGTAGCTGTTTACGAGAAGGATATGACTAAAAGAGAGAACTTTCTTTGTCAAATCAAGCATCAGGAAATCCATAAGGAAAAGATTTTTCTGAAGGAATAGCTGTTAAAAGGGATGGTAGATCATGTAATGCAGGATACAAAGGAAATCAGGCCAGTCTTAAACGTCATAGAATCTGAAAAAAAAAAAACATAAGGTAGGAATGTTCTTCTATTTATAGACGCTTTAATTCATCTGGTTTTAATCTTATTGGTCACAGCAACATCATTTGAATTATGCTTACTGTAGGCACTTTGAATTAACATAAAATGCCAGGATTTTCTTGCTACAGAAAAAAATCAGGAAAAGAAAAAAAACGGGCAGGCTGATGTATTTCTGTGAAAAGCTCCAAAGACAGAAAGGTGAATTTATCCTTGATGTAATAAGTGGCCTTCTTAGCAATACTTATCCTTGCATGCTTTGCATGTGGCAGTTGGAATGATTTATATAAGATCCTTCCTGAAGAAGAATGTATTGTGGGTGTTATTCCAATAACACACAATGACTTAATGACAATAACACAATGACTTAAATTGTCATGGATTGCTGCTGTGAAATATTCAGATAAATTGATTTAATAAAAATTTTGCATTATTCAGGCAGAGGATATATTTCTGCAAAGTGTTGGTAAATTAATTCAGACTGCATGTGTTACCAATGAAATTACAACTGTTTACAAATACTGTATCTATATATGTATAGTATTTGTATGTTTACATATATATATATGTACACATACACATATATATGTCCTTATTTAACTTTAGTCAGAAAGAATCCTCATCTTCTTGTAGATCCAAACAACTTACCTGAGCAATACCTTTTTTTCAGTGTGTTTTAAGTGGTTGAGCTGTTATTTTTGTTGTTGATATGCATTAGCAGCAACTGGCTTAAGAGATTATTCAAAGAATTTCACTCTCATCAGAGCTGCTGTCTGTGACTGAATCCTTTGGCTTTAGGAAATTTGCAGTCTCTAATGTTTCTGTGCAGTAGGAACCTAAATGTGAGCTGAATTCTATTAAAATGGAGGATAACCTTGAAACATGTTTAGTTTTCAGCATGTGTTTTAATGATTAGTGGAGCTCACAAGTCAGTGCATGTCCAAGTGATTTGCCAAACTTGAGTGTAAGCAAAGGGGGAAGTTAGTTTCTTACTCCTAATGGACTTGTGTGTTTGTCAAAATCTTCTAGACAGAAAAAGAAGATTAAGTTCAGCAGTTTGTAGAATGCGACAAACAGACTACTGGTGAAGTGGTTTTTAGACCCTTTTTTGTGTTGAGAATTAACTTCTACCCATTTTCTGCAGTTAACACTGCTATAACTTTCTGAGTTCAACATTTACTTGAGAATAATCAAACACTTGTTGACAAGTTGTTAAGTCATAAAAAGCAAGCAGCTGCTGTCCCTAGATGTTGAGCTTCATAGTACCTGCCCAATCTTGGAGACTAGGAATTGTGTTTAGTGTTTGTCAGAAGAATTAATTTCCATGAAACTGCTGGAGTTTATATGTTTATGCAGTCTTATTTCTCAAAATTGAGCCTGGGTGAGTAAATTGTTTTATCTTCTTGAGGAAGGGCTCACTTTTGATCAGTATGTGAAGATGCAGTGCTTTAAGGTACATCGTTACACTATTGAAGCCTTATGAAAATGACTTTGCCTTTTATATAGTGTATTCTACTTATTATTATCTTGTACACACATGCCTAAAATTATGCCAGGCTGAAGCTTTTCATGTGAGTCAGATCGAATTAAAGTATCAAACACTTCGTACTTTAGAAAAAAGGCATAGGAGTAGACATTTATTATTTATAGGCAATAAATATTATTGCTTATAGTAATATCTTCTTAGAGATTCATATTAATTTAATCAGAAAAATACTGAGTTAGTAAAACTTAAATAAAATTACAATTTTTTTCATTATTGATGCTGTTTATATCCTCTTATTCAACTAAGGCTTATAACAACTGTTAAGGAAGTGTTATATCTATTTTTCCAGATAGAAAAATTAAGATACAGAGAAGAAAGTCAGTTGACAGAGTTGAAGTGGGAATGTTGCACCTGATCTTCAGGTTTTAATCAAAAAGACTTTTATATCCTCTCCTTTTTGTACAGGCAAGACTAAAGCTAATTCCTCCCTTGCAATATTCATGTATCTGTTTAATTCCATCCTTTAATTGCTACTTGAGTTTTAAACAGGATGGGGTATGTGAGAAGGAGCTGTACAGGATGGGGGAGGTGTTAAATTGTTATTTTTTTTCCTGTTTCCTTCATTTGTAGTGTCTGAAGACACGGTAGAATGTTTTTTTGAGTTAGCAAATTGGCAGAACTAGGAAGAGCAAGCACACTAATAAACTTGTAATGCATATCACTTCAGGAAGTTTCTAGAAGTTGTATATTCAGTCTTTCTCCAATAAGTAATTGCTAACACTTGCTACAAACAATGCAACAAGCTCTTGGTCAGTGTCTTGCAATAGTTAAAAAATCAAGGCTATCATTGGTTTTTTAACTATTTCTAGCAACAAGGTGATTATATAGTCCTCCTTTTTTTATTATTATTTTATTTCTACTTCCTCACCATGATTTTCTTTATGAATGCTATCAGATATTGCTTCCTTTGAGTCTCTTTTCCACTAATTGCCCATTAGTCATCTTGTTATTTATATGGCCAATGTGCATTTATGGTTTTTCAGATCTTGTGGGTGACTCTTGCATACTAAATTATTTTTGAACATTAACATCAAGGCAAAACAGTCTGACTCTTCATGCTGTGCAGTTTTACACCTTAGGGAAGCTTTCAGTAGAAGATTACACATTATACATGTGAACTGTATTGTCTCACACTAATATTAGAAAGAGCCAAACCAAACTGTTTATGTTTTTTAAATTGAATAACCTGAGTGACATTAAAGGACAGTAGCATGTACTATTGTGTACACTGATGTATTATCTAGGTTAACGTAGAAGAAATGTGTTCTTTTTCATGTTGCATGTTTTGTCCCAGCTGTTGCATGCTCTTGTCTTGTTTTTTCTTTTTTTTTTCTTTTTTTTTTTTAATTTTAGGAGCTTCAGACACAGCTAGATGAATTTAAAAGAAAGTACGAGTGTGAACTAAAGCAACTAGAGAAAGAGAAAGAAATACTAACTGGGAAACTTCAAAACTCTTCACTTGAGGTAAACTGGGCATAAATTTAATGCAGTAATAAAAGGTCTCTTCATTTTTCATCCTGAGAGATTCTGGATTAGATTTTAATACTATTTCTTGTGTCTATCACTCAATAAAATATGCAAGGACTCCAGATAGAAATAACAGAAATAACTGCTTCTAAATATCTATGAAGGTTTTGACAAGCCTATTTATTTCATATATTACTCTTTGGAGATGTGCTAACGTGAGGAGTTTAGCTTTATCAGGGTTGCAGGGTGACTCTGATTGTTCGTTTACAGGACAAAGTGAGATTAGAATCTTCCTTACAGCTCCTGTTAACTTTCTGATTTTTTTTTGATGCATAGAGATGTATCTTCACTGATTCTAACCAGTTTCACTTCCCTCAAGTTCAATGGGAGTTTGTATGGCAACAACTCTGCAAAAGCTGACGACCTAGATCTTCTTCAGTTGACATTTATAGATTCTCAGTGGCCATAATAAGCTCTTGTTGAGTGTTTAAAGACAGAGAAAGGACAGATAGGCTTATCAGGAGGCTAAGCAAAATGTTGTCCTCCCTTTACTACCTCCACTTTCCCACATGCCATGACTACCCCTTGGTGTGCATGGTCCAGCAATCAGGGCATGTGTTGTACTCACAATATGCAGCTCCTGTTTTTTCTCCCATCTGTGCTATACTAGCTGTACTAGTTATGAGTGCAGCATGGGGTTTTCTTCTTCATTTCTCCATTAAAACATATTTATACATTCTGTTATCAAACAGTGACATTCTGACATTCGATTTCCCAGTCTTACAAATACAGAATTTAAGTGTAGTTTAATGTTCTTAAATTTCTGTCTTTTTTTAAGTTTCATTACACATCTGCATGCCACTGTTTCCTACAGATTCTACTCTGAGAGAATTTTGGGTCAATCCAACCTATGTTGACCTATTCAGAGTGAAAGGTTTATGACATGAAGAAATTATTCCTCAGGTTTTGCAGATGCAAAAAATAAGGTTGTGGGTCATCAAATTACTTTTCTTGAAATCACATGTTCAGGACAGTAAAATATGAAAGAAACCTCTGTTTTCTAACTGCTCATCCACTCACATCACAAGATCATGGTAAATTAGCAGAGAGTGGTGGGAAATTATTGCCACTATAAACATAAATAAATAATATCAAATGGTACATAGCATGCCATATGTTATGTTCACAATGCCATGGTAAATATGAACAGATACACTAAGAAACATTTTATTGTATCTTAAAATCTAACTGCTCTCAAAAAGGAAGTGCTCCATTTGAAGAGAAATTTTGCATTTTTCTTGATTACTTCAAAAGTTACTTTCTGAACTAATAACTCGGCAGTATTGCCAGCGTAGTGAAGTTGTTTCAACTTGTAATAGTTTCCTGCTATAGGTACATGAATATTCACAGCCAAGAAGGTACCATTTACTATATAACATTATGTTTCACTGAGGGCATATTTCCCATCTGGGAACCTTTGCAATGGCTCAGCCCAGAGCTTCCGCCTCAAAGGTTAGGCAATGTGCTGTTACTAATCCAGTTCTAACCTGGATACAATTTTAGATCTAAAAATAGCTTCCTTGGCTGCCTAAGACCCATTTTTGGTTGGGCTGACATAGCTGGAGCACTATGCAGAGTAGACAGAAGCATGATAATGTCATCTCTCCGGGGTTGCACTTCAAAGTGGCAGTATTTCTGTATTAATAAGATTTTTTTGAATAAAGAAATCAGATTTGCATCTGTTTAGTCATTTGGAAAGAAGGATGTGAGATCCTTTGAGGGTTGAATGCTAACTGATTAGAGCCCTCCAGTTCCTTGCTTTTGCACTACAGGATCTCTTCAGCATGTGTTAGAGGATCTTGGTGCCACAATATAAGAAAGATATAAAGATAATAGAAAATGCCCAAAGGATGGCTATGGAGATGGTGAAGGGTCTTGAGGGGAAGCTGTATGAAGAGCAGCTGAGGTCACTTGGTCTGTTCAGCCTGGAGAAGAGGAGACTGAGGAGAGACCTCACTGCAGTTACAACTTCCTCGTGAGGGGAAGTGGAGGGACAGACACTGATCTCTTCTCTGTGGTAACCAGTGACAGGACCCAAGGGAATGGCCTGAAGTTGTGTCAAAAGAGGTTTAGGTTGGATATTAGAGAAAGGGTTTTCCCCCAGAGGGTGGTTGGGCACTGGAACAGCTCCCCAGGGAGGTGGTCACAGCACCAAGCCTGACAGAGCTCAAGGAGTGTTTAGCCAATGCTCTCAGGCACATGGTGTGACTCTTGGAGATGGTGCTGTGCAGGGCCAGGAGTTGGACTCAATGATCCTTGTGGGTCCCTTCCAACTCAGAATTTTCTATGGTTCTGTTCTTCTGTTCTGGAAATAGAAGATACATAAAATGGAAGTGCAGACATCACCTTGTCATGATACATCTTTGAACAGTGCTAGCACAGCAATGCCCATAGTTTTTATGGATCTTGGAGATACCACCAAATAGCAGACAAAGACTATGTTCACACTGTTCCCTCTGGTCAGGAACTGCTGCCACAAGTTTAGAAACATTGTTTACTGTGAACTTAATTGAAGTAACTCTGAAATAAGCCTAAAAAAGCCAGTAGAATGCAATTTCTTTATTTTGTTGTTATTTCTTATGCCATATTACTGTTATGATAGAGTAGCTTCATAGTAGGAGTAAAACTCTGTAGCATCTGGGCACCTTATTTTGAATCAGAACAAATTCTCAGTTGCAGTGGCTTTTCTATACTGCATGAAGAGACAATTTTAAGTCTTTTATATTAAATCCATACCCTAGCAATGCATTGAGGAAAATGTGCTTACAAGCACAGTGAATTAAATAGTCAAAGCAGGAGTCAAATGGGTGATGCAGCTGTGATGGCGTTTGCAGCCTTATACTTGCCAAGTATTTTTATTAATGGGCTATCCAAGTCTGAGAAGTATTTCTTCAAAAGAATCAAGCCATCCAATCCAGAAGAAGGACAGTGATGGTTAGAAATGAATGAAACTTGAAAGACTTCTGAAATATTTCAAAATTATCAGTCATCTTTTAGTAATAGCTGTTCATTTATTCGTTACTTGCAAGACAGTGGGACATAAAATCAGCTGTTGTAGGAAAGGTCAAGTGCAAACATAACCCTGGAATTTGGAAAGAATTCAGCAGAACCTAAAAAGATGCTGTTGCCTTGAGTTTATACAGTAGCTAGGTAATGTTTGCGTCTCTGAGATCTTATGCAATTCTGGTGGATAAAAGTGAATTATTAATGGTATTAAAGTACACATTTTTCAAGAACTTTTGTTTTGCAACAGGAAGACATTATAAAACACAAAATCCCACAGTGTTGCTGGTTCATTAATAATGAAAGCATCCAAATAGATTCTGGACTGATGTGAGTTGGCATGGTTTCATGGCTCAAACGCTGCTTTACCAACTTAAGCAAATTGAGGGTCTGGCTATCTGTTTAGAAACCAGGAAGTGAAATAAAATACTTGGGCACTTCAACACATTCCAGAAAAGGATTTTCATTGGTTTGTTTGAAAGCCTTTTTAATTGCAAGACAGGAGGAGGAAACCTGATAGGATGGAAATGTTTGTTTCTTAACCTCTGATATGTTAGAAGTAACAGGATTCATGAGAATGTGTTTGTATGCCTGATCCATTTCTGTAGGGCCTTTCCCCTTATTCACTGAAAAATAGTGGTTTTAAAACTACTTTTCCATCTGATTTCTTACTACATTTTGTTCTCGGCTTAGCCTGTTTCTAGTTGGTATGATCTTGTTTCAGGTTAGAAGTGCTTTGGGCCAATAATTGTCTGTGAAGAGTTGGGGAAGTTTGTAACATTGTGACCGCAAATGAAGTTTATATAGACCTCTTTTCATCTTTCCTGCCTAAATGACTAATTTGCTTAAGAACTATTCCTAGTAACATTTCTCCTGTTTCAAAATTTTCTATTATAAAATATACCACATATTTCTCTGGCAAATTATTTTCAGTCACTTTATTTTCAGGAAGCCCAGAAAAAAAATGCACACTTGAGTGTAGTGATGCTAATGCATATTGTGTCAATTGATATGAGGGACTGTGTAGCATTAAGTGTTTCACATCAAAGGTTAGTTTTATAAGGAACTGCAGTACCTAAAAACTTCAGTGTTTCCTTTCTTTATATAGGAAAACATTGGCTTGAGTTCAATAGGTGTGAAGACAAAGTAGTTTTTTTGCCTGTAACCAGAAGCCAAAGTGTCCCTTTGATTAAATATTATGATTTACCACATTTTTTAAAAAAGTAATAAATTTCAGCAGCTCTTGAAACAAAAGTATGGTTGCCAAGTGGCTGTGACATCTGCCTATTCGTGGAGTGTATCCAGGCCACAGATAGATCCCATTACACAGATATATTAAAGACAATTAATGCTTTTCATTACAAATAGTATTTGGCAATTATTCTTCACTAACTTGATTAGACAAATATTTTTGTGTGTATTTAATTGGATGACACAACGGAAGAAGCCAAGAAACAACTGGATGAATAGTGAACTTAAACTCAGTCTGAGGCAGATGAAGCTAGGTGCTCTTTCAATTTAAATATATCAATTTTGTTGGATAGTTTCAGCAGAGCCTTAGGTCTGCCTTCTGGTTTGTGCCATATTATTGTGCAAATTGAGCTATGGATTGCACGTATGAGATGGAGACGATTTGAAATTTTTAAAAAGTACTTGACGAGCAACAGACAGAATATGCAAAAGGGTTATCATTCTTCACTGAAAAAGGGCTCCTTGCACAAAACAAGCGTCTTGCTATTTTTTCATAGAGCAACGCAAGCTCATAAAATCTATTCAGCTTTACATAATTCCTCTCCATTGTGAATGCAGCCATTAATCCTATCCTGCTGACTTACTTTTCTGGAAGGTGTCTCAGCTGAAGCAAATATTAGAACAACAAGCAAATAATTTCAAAGAGTCACTGAAGAAACATAATCTACAGTCCAACAAAGAAAAAGAGACACTTTTGCAGGATCTTCAAAACACCATTAAAGAAAACCAAAATGTTAAACTGCAGTTGGAGGCATCACATCAAAAAATCTTAAAAATGTTGGAGAAAAGCAAGAATCAGGAACTCAAGGTCAGTTTACTGTATACTAATGTAAATATATATAAATATATATATTTATGGGGTAAACCATCTAAGTGAGAGCCAATTATCAAAACTCAGTTACCTCCAATTAGCTTAATGATGGGTTGCCATTGTTGCACATAAAGAATTGTTCTGTGATTTTGAAACCTCCTCCTCATCAGGCTGAGAGGGGCTAGTTGGTGGTTTGTGGGGTTATTGTTTTATTTTTATAATTTTAACATTTTAACTTAGACCACATTGTGAATACAATATACCCTACAGTTAGGCTGCAATGAATACAACCTCCTTTATCTGTGCACCTGCTTCAGAAATACAAGGGAATTCCTGAGTATATTAATAACAGGACTCAGTTTTATTCTTTTTCATCCATTATTAATTTATACATAAATACTTAAGAAGAATAATAGACATGAATGGGGATGTGTGTTGCCTTATATACCTTCAAGAAATCAATTCAATAAGTGGATAACCAAAGCTTTTAAAAGTTCAAGCGGATTGATTTCAGTGACAAAATGTGAATTCAATATACTGAAGTTCTAAAGACTGTTGCTGTTCAAGAAAAAGTCAACTTGAAAAATGTACATGTGTTTGTGACATGGAGTTCAGATGTCCCTGTTGGTTCTCATAGCTTAGAGAACCTTATGAAATGTAGGTGATAAAACCACCCTAAGTAGAATTTAATATCCTGTTTATATATTCCAAATAGAATTCCAGTTTTGGCAAAACCAAGCTGAAGGTAGTGAGGTGGTAAGAATGAAACAGAGGACAGGAGTTTGCTTTCAGAACCCCTACAGAGCAACTGCTCCATCATTTACAGTGTACCAGCAGTACTTCTAATGACAGTGGAAGCTTGAGCCAAGAATGATACAAGGAAAGTTAGAAGCCTTTTTCTGACACACTGTGATAAGTAAAGACAAACAGGTCAAATCTGGGAGGCTTTGTATGTTGAATAATAAAACTTTCTAATGTCAAATAGTGCAAAGATGTCGGTGTTATTCTTTCATCTTGCACAACAAATCTGAGAGGCGATACCCTGACAATTTATCTTGTACCTATTAAGTGTTAAAATTTAACTTCAGCTCATTTTTATACTTGCATTGATAATGTGTCTTGTGAAGTGGTGATGAAAATTAAAGTCCTACAATGCAAGGCCATATTCATCCTAGCATTACAAGTAAAATAACAAGCTGATAAATAGGCTCCAACTACTTTGTTTTGGGGGGGGACTTTTGCTTCCAGGAGGCAGAAGAACGCTTGAAAAAGGAATTTAATGAGACTTTCAAGATCCAACGTCAGTCTCATAGGCTGGAAATACAAACCTTGGAAGAGAAAGCAAAGAAAGAATTACATGATGAACTTGAGCAGATACAGAAGCAGCAAACCCTGTTGCTAGGTATAGTGTCATGCACAGCTCCTACTGCTTGATTATATATATGCTGAGAACCACTGACTTTTATCCCATTCATTTTCCTTCCCATCTTCTGGGAACTCAGGTCTTTGTTAATCTCCTCTTTCATACCCCGCAATTTCAACAATATAGACTTAATATTCTTTGTTAGCCAAGCCCTCAATTGTCAG
The DNA here is from genome assembly GCF_017639235.1 of Corvus kubaryi. Taxonomy (NCBI): domain Eukaryota; kingdom Metazoa; phylum Chordata; class Aves; order Passeriformes; family Corvidae; genus Corvus; species Corvus kubaryi. The sequence goes on from NW_024582073.1 coordinate 16,378,650, forward strand.
CAGCAGAATGTTGCTGAGAGAGTAATCTGGTGTACAACATTCAAGTATGTATTATCAGTCATATTAGATTGGAAAATTATAATTAGTTAATATGACTTTACTCTTTTCTATGTTGAGAAGAATTATTGTATGTGCTTCAACTCTGTTCTATTGAGTTCAGCAGTGGAGATCAGTTGCTCCCTATGTACTGTTTAGGCAGTTTCGAAGTGCCCTAAACTGTTTAGAAGTAAACAGAACACTGCACTAGGAAGATGTGTAACATCTCCAGGTTTAATCTCAGGTTATTAAAGGTCATCTATAAAATGTTTTTTAATTAAAGAATAATTTGATTGTATTTAAAGTACAAAGTGAATTTTCTTCTTGGTTTTTGTCCCCCCAGTAATTAAAATTTGGTAGAAAGATTTCTTTCTCTCTAAAGCTTATAAATTTAATAAATAGATTCTCTTCTTCAAGAAAAATTGTAGGGAGACAACAGAGATAGAAACTCTTTTCTTCTTGTACTTGAAAAACTTGCACGTAATATACACAAAAGTTGCAGTATATGACAGATGAGCTTACATAAGCGTTGTACTTCTCTAATAAAACCAGAGCCTCAGTCTGCATTATGGCCCTCTATAAAACACCAGTGCAAATAACAGGGAAGCTGAGGGGTGCTCCAGTAAATTCCAAGATTAGAAGAAACAATTGCGATGATGTAGTCTGCAATACAGCTGACACAGAATGACCTCTCCGACTCTGACGTTGAGTCATTGCTATTGTAGCTCCATATCATCTCACTATTGCTCAGCTGAGTTACCTCTCTAGTAATAGGAAGCCATTATGCTTAATGGGGAGGAGTTGAGGAACAAAGCAAAATGTAATATATTAATGTTTTCACCTATATTCCCTGTATCTGCCTTTCCCATCCAGCTGGCCTCTGACTGCCTAAATGATTGTCTGTCTGACTGTTACTAGGATCTCTAAGGATGGAACTCTCTGAACAACAGACATCATGCATGAACCTAAAGAAACAAATAGAAGAGCTACAAATGGAGCTCAGGAGTGTGAGGACACTGAAGAAGCAACAGGCAAGGGACCAGTTTGTACTTCATTGCCATGTTGTGTTTAGCAAAAGCAATAATATCAAATTTCTCTCCAGCGATAACAAAAGTATACAGTCTCTTCCAGAAATGGAATGGGTTTTCTTCCTTTATGTCTCACTTTAAATGTTTATAATTTTTTCCCTATGGGAAGACTTTTTCTTTCCAATTAAAGATCAGAATCTACAAAAGAAGTAGATGAATGAATGTTACAATAAAATAAATTCTGTGGGGACTATAGAATATATTCAGGAACTTTTGATCACTGATTTTGTCTTGCATATATATAGCATGGCATGTATAATTGAAAAAATCAGATCACAAAAATTAAATGCATGCAATTCCAGGAAGATGTTAATATTAAAAATAAGGGGCTGTGAATAACTAAATTTGACCTTTTTCTTAGGAAGGAAGTAGCCAAAGCCAGATCAGATCTCTTCACGATGAACTGGAAAAATGTCAGCGTGAAATTTCTGAACTCAAGAAAGAGAATTTACTTTTGAAGGACACAATGGAGCTACTCAGTGCTGAGTTGGAGTCACAGAAGCAAGAAGCTGCACAGCTTCAGGATAGAGATAAACAGCATAGAAGGTTTGCCTTGAATTCACACTTGACAGTGCTATGTAGAGATTCAATAATACTGCCAGCATGAGTGGTGTTCTAAGTGCGATGCATGTCAGAATCTTTCCTTTCTAAAGTACTAATTTTAGAAGCTAGGAATTTTGCAAAAGCAGTAGTTAATTTCACATTTTCCTCCAGCCATAATAGATACATTTGAACTAATCGTTCATCGTATGTCACAGAAAAATATGTCTAGTGTATCCCCACAGGAGTGACCTGAGAAAATGTGCATAATGTCAGCCTTTCAAAGGCACTGGAAGACATAAATCCCAAACTCACCAAAGAGCTATCAAGAAAATATCAAGACTCTGAGAATAAATATCAGGTTTTTATACATACTCTCTGTAGCTGAAACCAATGGACTGTTAATTCCAAAGGGGACACTTGAGAGTGCCATATATACCCTGTAAGAGTTTGCTTTGGCTGTAGCAGCCAGCTTTGCACAGGGGGAGTAAGGGCAGTGTCAGTGGACGCTGACAGTGCCTCTGGCTGATGGTGAGCCTGGCGCTGTGAGATGCTGTCAGAGTACAGGAAGGGCAAGGTGACTTAAGTCTTGGCCGTCTTGTAGAAGGTAAACCATGTCTTCTTTGAGTAGCCACAGGCACAGCACAAGTGGTGCAAATGGGTCTTCCCATTTGTGTACAGAAAAAGTGCAGAATCCCAGGATCAATTTGGGATTGGGTTGGAAAAGACCTCTGAGATCATTGAATCCAACTAAACACCACCATGTCAACTAGACCATGGCACTGGGTGCCATGTCCAGTCTTTCCTTAAACACATCTGGGAAGCCCATTCCAATGGCTAATCACCCTTCCTTTGAAATTCTTCCTAATATCCAACCTAAATCTCCCCTGGCGCAACTTACAAAGGAGACAAGACTGAGTTCACTGCCCACTGCAATTGTATGGCTGTTGAATCCTTTGAAATTTCTGGATGAACATATTTAACACATTTTCTTTGCAGAGAGACTGAGGGATCTGGTGTGTGCGTACCTTTCAATTAATTTTTACAATGGTGTAGAAAGTCTGCCCCTAACTACACAAGCTGTATGTATAAAAGGATTTCTGAAGAGTGTGTCTTTAAAAGAATCTTTAAAATTATGACCCATATAATCTAGAGAAAACACTCAATGGATAGAACGTCTCTCTGCAGACTGGCAGAGTGGCCAGAGTAATTCCATTCCTGTCTACCAGTCAGTAGCTATTTAAAGAATGAGAAACTTTTTTTTTTTTTTTTTTTTGCAATGGCACTCTTTGGAGAGTTACTTCAAAGTGAATTTCATTTCAAGCTTTTGAAGCAAGATCAACAGAAAGAATTGCAAACCAGAGAGTTTCATTAATGCCCTCAAGCTACCTTGAAGGAATTTAGAGCCTCTGTTCATGAAGAGAAGAATTATTCACGTGTCAGCGATGAGGTCTAAAAGGCTTCAGATGCTAAGGCTGCTGGGCTGGAGGATTTTCTTTACAGGGAATAAATGGCGTAGCTCTACTAAGTAAGCATTTGAGAAGGAAGCATTAATGGAAATTATGTAAGGAGAAATCCTTCAAATAACCAGAGGTAGGACCTAGAGACCATCAGAGTGGACCTAGGCACCTCATACAGGCTGGTCTGAAATTAACCCATGGAAGACCTGAAACATCAACTTGCAGCTCTTGTTTTGCTTTTGCAGGACTACTAATTTGTGTAGGGGAATAGTTGAATTGGTGCATATAAATAACTGCTATTTTTACTTTTAACAACTGTGCCCCTGTCTTATGCCAGTTTCTTTTCTGATTTGAAAGCTGATAGTGGCTTGTTATTTGCATATGACAAATTTTTATAGCAAATTACTTAAAATTACTAGTCCTACTCTTGCCATGTAAATGAAACCAGTAATCTGCCTGAAGTAATAATTCCTCTTTCTATTCTCTTGAATTGTGTGAATTCCGCCTCCAGTACAGAAAGCTTTTGCAAGGATTAGGATGAGAGCAGACAAAGGTGTTTTTATGAGAAGAGAGAGCAAGTCCCAAAATGGCTATTCTGAAGGAGAATATTCTACTCCTGAAGATTCATTTCAAGGATTCTTCTCCCTTTTTTTACCCTTATTCTTCTGCTGCTTATTTTATGCTAAGTGCCAAATCAGTCACTTCCATGGCTGTGCTCTAATTTCAAGGGGAGAAGTCTTTCATGGACCTTTTGGCCTTTCCTGAAGCCTTTCAGAAACAAGTGAAACAGGCTTCAGAACACATTAAAAAGAAAATAGGGGAAAACAGAAGGTAAACTGAATGTCTTTTGCGAAAACTACAATTGTTAATATGCGAAGTTGAGCACATCTATTTTAATCAGTAAACCATAAAACATGGGCTCTCTATTGAGTTAATCAAAAAGTTTCTCCAAGGTTTAACAAAGCAATAGCAAACAAAAATCAAACTATGATTCTTCAATAGATGCCTACTGCTTTTGGGATTGGTATTAGAATGCAATCTTACAGTTAGGCTTGAGAAAATGTAAGGCATTTTTTTAGTTTTCAGTTTATGGTATTAACCATATCAGTGTCTTTCAAAATACATTGTCTGAAAAAGATAAATGTTATAGTTAAAAGCATTGTTACAACATTCTTCACTTTTTTTTAAGATGGTGATGATAGGCAGTATTAAATGTTTCTGGTGCCATGATGTACTGAAATATATCATGAGAGCCTCATGTTAAAATCCCAGATATTTCAACATAATTTTTCTTAATACAAATAAGTCCCTATGGTACTTTATTGTCATGTTTTATCATTAATGTAGAAACTAACCCTAGGCAGAATATCAATAGCATCATTATACAGAATAGATCTTCCCTTTCCTGAAGGGTGAAGGTCAAGTACTTTTCAAAATAATTTTTCTCTTCCTAAGTGTTAAAATGTTTTTTCTCAGATTGCAATCAAAATGTCAAAGTCAAGTCAGTAGACAGAAGCGAGATCATTGCCCAATTAACTACCTTTGCAGTCAATAAAATGCCTCAAAACTGCATGCTTTGATCAATGATCATAAACTAGTATTGAAACATGAGAATTCAGACATATTTTAATACCAGTGAAAGGCTACTGGTAGAAGACCTCAATATCAAGCATAAAAAAGAACTGGACTTAATGAAACGAGATCACCGGCAGGAAGTTGACAACATAGTATCTGATTTCAGCAGCACTCAGGCACATCTCCAAGCAAAGATTTTCTCCTTAGAAACTGCGTAAGTAATTTAATAATAAACTCTGGCTAATGCTGGCAATGAGTTCTGTTTAAATTTATTATTCTTACTATGTACAGTTTTTGTATTAATCATAAGTAAAATATTATCAGGATCAAAATAGAAGTGTATAGGTATTGTCTTTGCAAACCAAAAAGACCCAGATACATTGTAATAAATTCTGGATATCGTTTAATCGAAAACACTATACATGAAGTTTCATAATGCTAAATTAAAACTTGCATGTCGGATCTAGAAATTTTATGAAATGAAAATTCATCTTTGTCGCAGAGGATACCAGAGGCCTTGATCCATGATCTTGTACTTAATTTTGTTCAGCAGAGCAATGTTGTTGAGTAAAAGCTTCTTAACCTCATTCTCACTCCCTTAGAAATTTCCAAGGAAAATGATGCTCATGTAAATAAATGCACTTTTCAGCCCCCTGTGGAGTTAAGAAGTTCTGTGGTGCTTCAGATTGTACAGAAGAGACCTCTCAGAAATAATCCCTTATATATATCGCTCATCCTTTTCTCTTATCCCAACTGCACAGCAGAAGCCCAGAGAGAGACCTGGCATGTAAGCAGGCCTCTAACCTTTAAACTTTTCAGATGTAAAGATTTATCTTTTTATTTAAACTCTGAGATAACTCTAAGATGATAAGAGTTGGGGGTGGTCCTCTCAAAGATGTTTTCCCACACATTAAAAAAAACCCCACAAAATGGTGTTTTGTATTCTGTAATACATTTCTCAGTATGTGTCCTGGTTATGGCAGGTGAACTTCATAGCATTCAGTTTCTTAAGCAGCAAAATTCATGAACTTGGCTGATTACATAATTACTTGTCTTCTTATGGGTCAATCAAATGTATGTTTCTACACCATATCTAAGAGTTTCCATATCAAATAGCATTTGAATCTTTTCCCCTGAGAAAGGAATTAAAAAAGCTGAACTCAGGCTACAGATTTTGACTTAGCAGGGTTACTAAAGCAGTGCGTATATCCAAGCCTCATTTAATGAAAGTTACAGGAATTTAGTATTTCTGAGGATTCTAAAGTTACTGGGTCAGGAAAGAGAACAAATAGATGAATATTGATGTGTATTGATACGTAACACTGATTTTTTTCTTTAGGAAACTAGACTAGCAACATGATGTGCAAGCTTGTTACTATTTTACACAAGGGGCTGGATGTTACACTGGATAGAAGTTGTGGATTAACCCTGGCAATTTATTTTGGAGCTCCAGAATATTGTGTACTTCTATGTAAACCATGTACAGATGCCCATTTTTAAAAAATGCTGTTTTATCAGAAAGGACTGGCTCTGTCCCTGTATTTTAGGCTTGGAATTTAGGGAAGAGTACATCTGAGGTGTCTCTTGAACATGATCTGAAGAAGTTTTTTTTCTGGTCTGCATTTTCTTTGGTACAGACTTAAAGAATTAGAAGAAAAGTCAAGAAAGTGGGAGTCCACGTCTGAAGATACACACCTTATAAACTGTCTGCAAGACAAATTAAGTGAGAGAGAAGAGATTATCAAGCAGCTGGTGGTAAGACTGCTTTTTATATGTACATCTGTGTTTTGGAATCTGTTGAAAGGCTCTATTCAGTGTTTCATGCATTGCTTCAGACTGGTTGTTTCTTTCTGTTCTGGAATACTTTGGCAAATGTATCTTTCCATACCAGCTTCCAACAAATACATGTTTCCATACACATAACTTTGTTTCCCTTCAGGAAGGAAGAAAATGTCAGCATTCACTTGCAGCCAGCACTGAATCTTACAGGAATCGGTCATTTTCTTTCAACCCTACTACAGTATGCTTGACTCCCTCCAGAAAGGTAAGATGGGCAATGCAATTAAAATCACAAGTCGTGATTGTTTTTATTACTGTTTGGATCATACAGGCAATCAGGACAATAAAAGTGTTAAAAATTTTTTATGATAATGTTATTCAGCAGAATTCTTTCCAATAAGCCAGCCTACAGTCAGTTGTTGAGCATAAGAGAAATTCAGTACAAGTATTTATGCAACATAGATAACAGGTGTTTAAGCTGATACAAAACACTAAAACTCTGATGACATCAGTCTTCCACTGGGATTAGCATGGCCATTGCTTGCAGATTTGGGAGTTACTAATCGGCAAGCATCGAGGAAAATTACGAATCAGTTTGAGTTGATTGGTATCTGCCCTTTGTCATTTCAGCCCCTCTGTGTGATACTGTCTACAAATAGCCATAGAAAGAAGGCAAGTCAAGTTTGTGGAAAGCACCTTGGTGTGTAAAAAATCTCAGGGTCAAATACAGAGATTGTTTTAATTGGATGACAAAATCCATGGATACTCACAGCATACTCTGAGAATTTAATTTAAATGCCTATAGAAAAAGAAGTCTTCCTATTTGGGTATTCCTCACAAGACATGTGGGAATGAAGTATTGTTGAGGTTTTATACTATAAATTGTAAAAAATGTGTATGTAATGAAGTTTTCTGTTACAATAAAAAGCAGCAGAAGAAAACGGTTGAGGTGCCCAGTCGTGTTGTCAGTGTTCCGAATTTAGCTTCCTACGCAAAGAGCTTTTTGAGCTGTGACTTGAGATCAAAAAGAAGTGCTCCTCAAATAACAAAATCTACAAGCTTAGACCGGAGTCCTGGCTGCCTCAGGGTGGGCTCTCCATCAATACAGTCCTCAGACAGCAGTGCTGCCACAAGGTATTTGTCCTTTTTGTATGACAATAAATGAATTCATATTTAGAATCTTATAGGCAATTCAAACACATTAGACATTTGGAAATACACAACGATGTAAGGTTCCTACTGCGCCGTGAACTCGGTGTGTTTGGTTTTCTGCAGACAGACCCAGAACTTTACTGCAAAAGTGGGCTATAATCCCTGCCCAGCAGAGTTTATGCTTGCAATCCCCCCGGTAAAAAAAACAAAAAACCGCAAACCAAGAAACACACACACAGACACACACATACCCACAAAAAAAAAAAAAAAAAAAAAAAAAGGAGATGCAAGTATTTAACTAAGAACATAGTTAATTGTGAACATGGCATCTTTCAGTGGTTCTGTTAAGGATGTGTCTTCCTTCTTATTTTTATTGCCTCACCTTGCACTTGGTAGACATAGATGGCATGTTTTTATTTTAGGAGATATTTGACTGAATCTAGGCTGATGTAGGCAAAGGTTAGAGACTTAAAAACTGATTAGCAACTAAACTTCTTTGGTGTTTTCTCCCCGAGGAGCTTAAATTCTTCAAATTTATCAGTTATTTAAACAATGTTCAGTGTTTTATAACATGAACTCTCTCTTCAAGAAATAGTTAAAAATGTATGTAGCTAATATCCAGTTAAAAAGTCCCCAAACCTTACCATTGTATTTCAGGACAAAATCCAGCCTTCTCGCCTATCTCGTGGTGGAGATTAGTTATCCTGTACATTATGTGCAAGGGAGTTCTTTCCTTGGGGGCAGATGGTGCTGACTACTGACAAAAACAACCTGGGACACAGGCTTAGATCCTGTTTGGCAATTCCCACTTCTTAAAGATACAAACATGCTGTATCATGCCAGATGACTGCCAAGGCAAATGAGATTTCTGTTTTAAAGAGAAACAAATGTGCAGGGAGACTCGGGGTAGCTTGGCTGCTACTTGCTTAATTCTTTTACATCAGTCAATTGAAAGTTAAGTCCTATTCACTATCATATGCTAAAAAAATCCCGAATGATGGAAAATCAGGGACTATGTAATAGGATTGATTATGAATGCCAGGTAGTGTTCAGATAAATTTTTCTGTTTCAAATAGAACTCTTATCCAACATTTTTAATGCATAAATTGTATTTCCTATTTTTAAGAGTGAATTGCAGCTGCCATTCTCTGATTTTCAGGACTTCATATTCTTGAAGCATCCTTTTGTTTAATTTTTTGGGATGTCAAGTTAAGAACTATGTTCAAATGTTTCTCCATAGCTGTTAGGCTCTGCTTCATGCTTTTCTTCATGTTACAACCGGTGCTGCTAGCCCAGTTACCTGGCTGGCACAAATCCCACTAAAATTGTAGTTGGCACCTTTTAGTCTCATCCATTCATGTGAGCACAGAACCATTCACAGGATCATGAGTTTTTCTGGGAAAAGTGTTACATATTGATAAGATGGTATGTAAGTAGGACGGTAATGCTAGTGCTTATTTGTTTGCACAGGACACATGGCAATGAACCACCACAAACCAAAGATGACCAAAACCAAGATCCTCAGCACCAAGAATGGTTTACTAAGTATTTTTCATTTTAAAGCAAACTATTTGCATACTTCTCAGAATTACTGTAAAAGTCATTCCTGTTCTCTTTTTTATGAATGATAACCCAATAGATGATTTAAGGGAAGGAAAAAAAAGATGTAATTTCTAAGTAAATAGTTAGGAATACCTGCACTTTCTTACATCTAGTAACTATGGAGTTATAGGCATGAATTTCAGAAAAATGCATTTTTTTAACAATTTCTGTAAAAAATGAAGAAAAAGAAAAAGTCTGGATACTGTTATGTGAAAAGACTTTTTAATCAAGAGGCTGTACCACTCCACAATTTCATTAAATATGCAACTTGGACTCTGATACGTCCTGTCAATTTGGCACCAGCTGGAAAAGGATCTTCTGTACGTTTATACACTTGCTTCATCAGCTGTTTAAAGTAAGTTCTGCATCTAATAATGTAATTTTAACATTTGTTGCTTTTTGTTAAGTGAATGTTATGCTGTACAGCATGTGGTACACCATCAAAAATAGCATGTTTATAGCAGGCTGGTTTAGAAATAATTTCTGGTTTGCTTCATAAACTGTTTTGTATAGTCAGCATTGCTGTGTAATATTCCCATTGAATTTCAATACATGTATCAGCCTGATAAATGAGGATGATGTGTAAGTATGAGCATTAAAGTTTGTAAATTACCCAATTTCTGTGGTTTGTAAATTACCCAATTTCTATGGTTTTCAGAAGAGTTCTATGTCATGCTGAATTAAGTCAGACATGCGCCAAGTTCCAGAGTGATGGCAACTGCATACTTGTACCTTTTATCTCCATACTAGTTTTATGCCCATATAAACACAAAGCAGGGGAATGACTACATTTATCAGATCATGCTAACTCATTGTTGGGAGGAAAGAACTCATGAAGAAGCTGTCTTGGGTAATTAACCCAATAAATGTGAACGGCAGAAAAATGTGCAACTAGCAGCCTGCTATTAAAGACAGGATAGTTCCTCTTCAATTGCTTTGAATCCCCATTTAATTTCGACCAGCAGGGCCCAGCTACCTAAAAAGATTTTACATGTGCAAAGAGGTGTACCTCCAGCCTAACCTCTTCTTACATCAACAGCCAGCAAGACCTGCACTAACAGATGCCAACACTTCATACAAAACAGCCACTGCATCTCACTGGTGGTGCAAAGGTGGAAGGAAGGGCAGAACACTTCTACAGGCTGTCATGGTTTGACACTGGCCCAATGCCAGGCACCCATGAGAGTCGCTTGCTCACCCTCCTGTGCCACAGCTGGGCAGAGGAGAGAAAGGAAAAAAGTTAGCGAAGGCTTCATGAATTGAGATAATGACCAGGAGAAAACAATTCAAGAGCAAAACAGGCTTAGCTTAAAGTTACAAAGTTAATTTATTGCTAACAGAAATCAGAGGAGGATAATGAGAAGTAAAATAAGCCTTTAGAAACACCTTTTTCCCCCAGCCCCTCCCTCCTTCCCACCGACAGCACAGGGAGACAGGGCATGGGAGTCTTTGGTCAGTTCATCATCGAGATTCTCTTCCACTACTCTGGGAGAGGAGTCCTTCCCCTGGTGAGACCGTGGGAGCCCTCCTACGGGACACAGTTCTCCGTGAACTTCCCCAGTGTGGGTCCACTCTCAGGAGCAGCAGCCCCACCGCCCCTGCTGCAGCGTGAGCCCCTCCCACGGGCACACAGCCCTCCCAGACTGCTGCGCCGGGGCTCTCTGTCCACAGGGTGCAGTGCTCCGAGGACAGGCTGCTCCAGCCTGGAAGCAGGGCCCCCTCTCTCCACCGGGTCTCCCCTTGGATCACAGCCTCCTCCAGGCATCCACCCGCTCCAACACGGGCACCTCCCCCACGGGCTGTGGGTGGATCTCTGCATCCCCCGTGGACCCACGGGCTGCAGGGGGACAACCTGCTGCACCATGGTCGGCACCACAGCCTGCAGAGGAATCCTAGCTCCCCCACCTTCTCCACTGCCCTTGGTGTCACCATGTTGTTCTCCCTCACATGTTCTCATTTCCTCCTCTCCTCTGACTAGAAGCCAAAACCTGTGTGACTTTGTTTTGATTTTCTTCTTAAATATGCAATCACAGAGGCATTACCAACCTCTCTCATTGGCCCAGTTTCAGCCATGTCCATCTTTCAGAGCCATCAGATTGGCTCTGCTGGACATGGTAGAAGTTTCCGGGAGCTTCTCACAGGAGCCATCTCTGTGGCCTCCCTGCTACCAAAAACCAGGTCGTGCAAAAACAATACACAGGCCAATACTTTTCATCCCAATTGTCCAGTATGTTTTCCAGAATGAACTGTGTGGTTGGAAAAGTGTCTTTGGCAGCAGATTTGGTAAAAAGGCACTTTTCATACTTGTAATCAAGAGAGATGTTAGTGTACAGTAACACTGATCGGTGCTTTGGTATCTGTGAGGATGGAAACGTGCAGTGCTGTTTTCATTACTTCTCATCCACGCTGCCCCAAGAACACTAAGAATTTCAATACCCAATTAACCATTCTTATTTCCAGGGTTACAACAATTAATTATTCAACTCTGCCCCCATAAAGGTATATGCAGAAGTGGTTATATGAATGAATTAAATTTGTTGCTTAGTAGTACAGACAGGACTCTTTTGCTATTTCTACCTCCAAAATCTTTTTTGGCTACATTCAACTTACTAAATAGAGCACTGAAATTGAACATAATTCTGTATATTGGACAGCACTGGTGACCCTACCTCCACAATGAGTAGTCTTTATTTTGAGGGTAGGTATTTTGGACCACCTCTACAGTAGCCTGAGAGACAGAACATCAGTTACATTAGGCCTGCATTATATATCCCACCCTTTTGTGTACATTTTTCCATTTCAATTCATCCTATAAGAACCAAATTTGTGTATTCCAAGACACCTTCCATGAGGTGAGCCAGTCTGGAGGAGAATGACAATTCACTTCCAAAAACTGTGTCTGACCTACATACAGACAATTCTTAAGGGTGTTTCTGCAGTAGTACTCATGGATAATTACTGGTTCACAAAACATTTAAATATTCTAGTAAAATCAAACACTAATCTTTGCAAGTATTTTGATCATACCAAAAAGACAGAGGGGAGAGCAAGGGCCACCCTCTCTAGAAGGAACAGGATGCATTCTGGGAGACACACTTCTACCAGAAAGCACCCTGAACAGCAATTCTGAATATTTTCCATGGAAACATAAAACCAACCCATACTTTCATAATAAAAGATAATTTATTTGGCTTAATTGTTTTAACTATATTTGCAGTACAAATTACATTATACAGAAAGCATACAAAGAATGCTTTTAAAATATTGAGCTGTGTAAAATTCAAGATTATGTTTGCTTCATTGGAGCAGGAATATTCGCAGATGCTTGTTCTAGGTAAGCTAATGGACCTTGAGGCATTTCTGCAGGCTTTTTGTGCTGCACACTGATGTCTTCCAGGACCTGTTGCCAGTGTCGCAGTTTACTCAAATGCTTCTGAATTAATGCTTCTTTTCTCTGCAATTCATTTCTTAATTCTGAAACATCCTGTGGATGAAAAAAATTGTGTATTAGTAAACAGACTGTATTCATAAGAATAACCACCTCACATAAAGAGCATGTAAAACTTTTTTAGACCTTAAGTTTTCAAGCTGATCTTAGAGTGGAAAAATGGAATAATGGAGATGTGTCTAGTGCTACAGAGGGAAAGCATTGTGAATGCACTAGTGCTGTTCACCTATGTCACATATTTCAGAGATCACCACCTCCAGCAAAATCTGACTAACTGGTTTGTCTCTTCCAATGAATTATCAGTCATGTTCCAATACTCCACACAGCAGCAGGCATCCACCTTCTCCAGGTTCATGGTGAGAGTTATGGAAACAGTCAAGTTCTACCAACTTAAGGTACAGCATCACGTTGAGAAAATTAATTAATTAATTAATTAATATGAACAAGGTGATTAAGGTACATGGCGTATCTGCTTTAACACAAGACAGGTAAATTAACATACCTCTTTAATTACTTGTTCTGGTTTCTGGACTGATAGCTGCAGTCTTTTTTGTAGAAAAAAGCATTCAGTTTGTCTTGCAACATCCAGAAACTTTTGGATGCACTGATCAACACCTAAACATATAACAACAATATTGAAAGAACAGGTTCCAGAAAAATAAGATTCCAGGCTGCTAATGGTAGTGGTCTATTAAAAACACTTTTCACAGTACTTTCTAGAAAGAAAATCTTCAGAATATCTAAAATGATGTATTTATAAAACCAGTAAGCATCGGTGTAAAACACTGCTTTACAAACTTACAAGTTCTTTTAGAAGTGCAGGACAACACTTCCTCCCAAGTTTTATTTTATTTCTGACAAGGAGTAATAAAATAATTAATGGAACTTGGGTGAATAAAGAAAACATTTCTGCATGCCTAAGCAACAAGCTCAATGTAGGGTTCTAAAACGTGCCCGTATTGAGGAGAATATTCTGCCCTCATATATTACACACTACTGTTTGGGTAATAAAAGCTGTTCCATGCCAGCAAATGAATATGACCAAATAATGCAGAAAGGAGTTTTGAAAAGCATTTATGCCGGTTTTGAAACGCCACTTCAGTAAACCTTCAGAAAATTTTCAGGGGCAATTGCACTTCTAAAGAGTAGTCAAGGGCCACTTTTCAATCTCCTGTTCATACCAATATTTATTCCGCCTCCACGGAGGTGCGTCACTCAATTCCTAAAGCACCGCTACTGAGCAGCCTGGCCTGGCCCTTCCCCCCTCCCGTTAATGCTTCATACAGCTTCCAAATGCATCACATCACTTCCCGGGTGCTTGAAACACGCGTTTCACCGCACGCCAGTAATAACCCACCCAACCCCAGGAACCAGCTGGCACAGTCAGACCTTCCCACCAGACCCCGGTCATTCCCGGGTGGGTTTCTTTCCTGCCACTGCTCCGAGCAGCGTTGCACCGGGAAGGGGCCAGGCCCTGCTCCTCCCCAGGGCTCACCGGTGCGGATCTCCTCCTGGTCCGTGCCGTTCACGTAGTCCTGGCTCACCAGCGAGGCGAAGCAGGCCTGCGGGGAGGGAAGCACCACGCTGAGCGGCTGCAGGGGCCGGCGCCGGCAGGACAGCGCCCGCCCGCGGCTGCCCCCCCTCACCTCGAAGGAGGCTTCCAGCTCGTCCACCAGCGTGTTGTTGGGGTTGCGCGGTCCCGCGGGCGGCGGGATGAGGCCGGGCGGGCCGGGCGGCCCCGGCGGCGGCGGCCCCGGAGCCTGGGAGCCGAACATCCCGCCCAGCGCGCCCGCCATGGCGGAAGGGGCGGCCGCGCATGCGGCGGGAGAGGGGCGGACCCGGCGCGGCCCCGCCCGCTGAGGGCCGGACCCTCGGGCAACCACTGTGTGTGGGTTGGCTTATGGCCATCACTCCTCGCCCTGGCGCTGGGCACGTGTCTAAGAGATACTTTAATATATTGATGAGATCCCTGCTTAGTCTTCTCTTCTCAAGACTAAGCAGGCCCAGCTCCTGCAGTCTCTCCTCATAAGAGAGATGTTCTGGACCCTCCATCCTCTTCACAGCCCTCTGCTGGCCCCTCTCCAGTAGCTCCGTATCTTTTTTGCGCTGAGTCCAGAACTGGACAGAGCACTCCAGAAGTGGCCTCACTAGGGCAGAGGAGGGGGGGGGAGGATTCCCTCCTTCAATCTGCTGGCCATACTCTTCCCAGGATACCACTGGCCTTGCTGGAACAAGGCAAGCAGAGACAGCAAAGCCATTCTTCCCCGAGGGACCATCCTTCTCCTGCCTTTGCCCTGCCTGCATCTCACAGATGTGAGCCTGGGTAAGCACTGGTTCACTATCACTTGTTCCACAACATTTAACAAAAAACCCCCCAAACCCCACCCTAAACAGAAACAAATCCCCATCTTCTAGACTTGGATCCCCCAAACTGTCAAGAAAACATCAGCCCATGTTTTAAGTGTCAGGTCTGTTTGACGTTTGAATGATTCTGGGAATACTGTCCCTGCTTGGAGTGTGGCCACCTCACACCAGTAAAGACAGGAACTATCAGGACAACAAAAGTCGTGTGAGATGGCAGCAGATTCCTCTAAAAAACCCACAAACACTAACTTGCATTCACTAGCTTTCTGTGAAAGAGTTACAAGATACACTCTTGTTGGCGTGTTCAGAACTTACTACATAATTCTGTGCTGAAGCCATGCTGATCACACTAATTGCAACAGCCTAAAATGACGCAGCACCATTTCTGCCTCAGTACATACAAACAGCAGTCTAAGGAAAAAATGTCAGAATGGTGTTTTTATGAACAACTTTGCAGAGTTACTGTTGACACCACCTACAGTTCACCCAAAACTGAGGCACATCTATCATCTATTGGTTATTCTCTCTCAATCAAAACTTACATCCAAATAAGGTATTTATTGTTTACAATAATTATGCCTACTTTACATATAAAATAGGCATCTCAATAATTTTCATTATCATGTTTTGGTATTAAATACCTTAATAGTTCAAACAGAATAAGTTCTATTTTAAGATGCATAATATGGGATGACAAATCTCAAAGTTGGGATATTCTTACCCAAGTAATAATTTATAAAATGCATTTTTAATTGTCATAGTGGAAATATGCTTGAGGCATTCATTTACAAATTATACCTTTTAAGATTTTTTTTCCTTAAGGCAGAGTGGATGATTTTAGAACAAGTATTTTTATTTGGCATTGTGACTATCTTGACTTAATCGAGCTGCAAACTCTACAAGCGTTCTCGTGGGTCGCCCTGCCATGCCCTTCCGAAGATAGGGCACCTCATCTTTATTCGACATCACCCCAGCTATATCCAAATGAGCCCAGTGAGAGGCAGTCACAAATTCCTTCAGGAATGCAGCAGCTGTGCATGCTCCTCCAGCTCTGTGGGAAGAAGAAAAATGTATTGTTTCCAGAGCAACTCCAACAGCACACATATTAAACAAATACGGTGAAAGAAAGGGGCACATGAAAGATATTGGTTCATCTTACCTGCTGTACTTTCCAATGTTACTAACATCTGCAAGAGGACAGTCTGTTACTTGTTTTGTGTAATGTTCAAAAAGAGGCATCCTCCAAACTCTGTCCCCTGTCAAAATGCTGGCCTGAAAAATAACCAATCATAATTTGGGAAAATTTTTTTTTTTTTTTTTACTGCACTTGTAAGCCCTGGTTTCATGCATGCTTCTTTTTGTTTAGGTTTTATCAGTCTAAAAATCTTCAGCCCAATATATTATGTTTTTGGGAATACACTGTTAGCAAAACAAACCAGGCAATCCTGCTTTTAGGTGTTATCCAAAAGGCAACATCAAAAGACCACATTTTTTATCTGTTTTTCCTTTTCCCTGACAACAGAAATTCTTCCCCTCAGAAGCTTCCTTGATCCATCACACTTCAGCCACTCACAAGTCCTCTCTGAATTTCTGTCTCCATGTTTTTAAGCAAGATCAATTATCTTTTTAACGTGAACTTATTACTGCCAGTAGTCCAGAGCTTATGCATATGCAGTAAGTTATCAGACCATGCAGATCCTTGAGATGTTTGGTGTATGATATTACATCTCACTGAAGAGCTAGTAATAGTCAACATTGTTTTCAAGTAAATATAGGATTGACATCATTCCTCTAAAATTTCAAAATGTATAACATCTTTCAATTTGCATAAAGACTTTCAGTAATGTACTAACTTTTCAATAAGATATATAACTGAATTATTACTATTATGATTTAATAATAATGCAGATGGCCTACCTCATAGAGGTGAGTCCAAAGCCAAGATGAATTTGTGAACACTCCAGTTGCAGCAGATCCCAATGCAACATCCATGGCACCTAAAGAAACACCTTCGAGCTTATATGACAAAGGCAAAGGTGAACCTGAGCTATTCCCTGCATCCTGACTCCTCACAGAACTTCCCCGTTTTAACTCCCATTATCAGTAACAGGAATTAATCAGACTGCAAAACCTGAAGACTTTAGTACACTCACATATTTGAAAGTCTGAACAATTTTTAAAACATTTATATAGTCTAAAAGACACAAGAAATCATAAAAATTATATTGTTTCCCATGAAACTAAATTTTCTGATTTCAGCTTAATGTTTCTTAGAAATATTTCTAAGATAATGTATTAAACAATAACTATCCTCTAAAATAAATCTAGATATTATTTTCATGTAGAAAATACAAGTGAGTGGGCTTTTTCCAGTTTATAGACCTCAATAATTTTTGAGCTCATACCTTCTCTTTTGTGAATTTCACTTAAGTCGACTTTAGCACATCATGTGTAAACTTACTTTATTAAATATTTACTTTATTAAAATAATCCTTATCAAAATACTAGAGATTACATACATATTTTCCTATTTGATGCCCCATAACTGCTTCTCTAATACCAACACTCAATCCTCAGTGAGATGAAAAAAATAAAAAAGTAGTTTAACGAAATATGTCAAAGAAATTTCTATGGGAGCCCTCCTTCTTCCTGCTCAGTGCCCAAGGATCACAGGTGGGAACACTTTTATACAAACCAACAATCTTAAAATCAGTTTCCTTTTTGTCTATTGAAATTTTCCACAGCATTTGAACACGTAAAACTGATGGAACATAATTTAAAGCTGTCCATCTATAGCAGAGAATCTCTATAAGCATGATTATTTTGCTTAGCATATTCATTAAGCAACACAGTGGAGTCCTGTCAGAATTACTCTTCCGTGTTTGCTTTTATTTCAGCTACAGTCACCTCACCCATGACAGCTTGTTAGTGAGTTCATGAGCTGCATACACAATTGCTGGTTTTAAATTTAAATTTACAACCTCATTATTATGCAACTGTAGAGATTAAACAATTAAAACACATTTCAAAACGCCTAGAAGTATGCAAACTGCACAAAACATAGGAGGTACTTCAGTCATACCAGTTCTGGGGAAGATGATGACGACTCTCCTGTCATCATGGAAGCCTGAGCTAGCTCACATACTGGCACTGGCTACGTCAGAGCTCAGGCACTCAGCAAAGCTGCTCAGGAACCTGAGCTCCAGAGTGGTCTGTGCCATGTGAACTGGGCAGAATTCTTCCATGAACACGCCACTACCTCTGCATCACACAGCCCTGGGAGCTGGGAGGGTTTAGCTCAGAGATGGAAGAAGCACAGGGAAACACTGTGCAGAAACATTGAAGGCTGTGTAGGTTTTTCTGCTCTTGGTTCCAGCTGGGCTGGGCCAGCCCAACTTCATCTCCACTGCTGAGCACGTACTCTGCATGTCCTACGTGTCCCCTCCCCACTCCAGAGACACACAAGCTGTGCTCGCTGTTGTCCTGCAACATGCAAAATCATCCCAGTTGCCTCTGAATTAAGGTTGGATTTACATACACAGTGCAACTAATCCACAGCCCAACTAATAAGTAACACAAAACTGACTTCCAAAATGAGCAGGGAAGGGACACTGCTTACCTGTTAATGTTGCAGCATTCACAATGGCCCTTGCATTAAAATTGTGGGCGTAACAGAGAGCATCAGCTAAGAGCAGTCTTCCTTCTGCATCTGTGTTATCTACCTTCAAGGGCAAAATTAGTAAAAAAACCAGATAAAGTACTGTAAACATCTCTTTCACTGATGTATTTCTCACATATTATCTTAAATAGTTGTTGGATAGAGGCCCTAGGAACTTCAGGTAATGAAAATTTACTCAAACTACACTGAAAAAAAAAAAAAAGAAGAAAATATAGTATTGATATGCAGTAATGTTTATAAAGTAAAAGCATATCTGTAGCTGAGGTTAAGTCATCTTTCAGCACTGCAACCTCCTCCACATGCTGGGTCTCTGTACTGCTGGCTCCTCAGAAGAGCCCGGAGAGGTGCCTCAGTGGAGCACATAGGCTGCATCATGCGCTCTGAGCTACCAGCACTTTCTTGCAAATTTCTTCTTGGTGGGGAAATACATGGCCAGTCTTTTTCCCTTTCAAAGCAGAGGGTGACTGAACTCAGTTTTCAGAGATGAACGTCAAAGAAATGGAAGGTTCAGCAAGTCAAAAGTGGCAGAATCACAGAAATTCAGACAGAAGGAAATATTAACCCATCTAATTCTGCATTAAATCAGTGATCTACCACACAATGACTTTCAGTACAATTTATTCTATTAGATGAGTATGGAACCATTTGTAATAAATACAAAATATGTATCTTGGATACTGATTTGGCAAGCTCCTTTGAACAAACAGCCCCTATGACTCAGAGTTCTGATTGTTCTGAGCATTTTGGCAGTGTAAAGACGTTGGTTCTATCAGAAGAAAATGGATGCCTTACTCTCATGAGTTACTCCAGATAGCAAGGAATTGTTCTGAAGGGTCTGCTGGAAGCAATTAATGTTATTCATTCAGACTGAGAGCCTGTATGTAAGAGCATTTTAACAACCTCTTGTGCCAAACAAGCTTTTCCAGCACGCTCAGTAAATGACCTTACTTTGCAGCTTTTCCTAGCAATTTATAAAACATGCCTCATCTCTTCAATCTATATCTGAAAAAAATCCTAAGATAGTAATTTCTAGTTAATAACATGCTTCTTACATTTTTAAAAACAGTACACTTGCACTGCTTATCTTTAAGGGTTTGTTTCAAACGTACTCTGACTGCAGTCAACTTGGTTGATTACACCAATTCATTAAAAGTACTCAAAATCCAAGTTTCACAGGCATACCTGTATTGTTTTTCCATTCTTGGCTCTAACTACATCCCCAGGCTTGTTTGCCTTACCACTGGGCATATTTTCACAGAGGGGTGCCAAACCTCAGAGACAAAAAGAAAAATGAATTACTAATTTTCTTCTCAGAAAAGTTATAGAAAAAAACCCACTTAGATAAACCCCAAACACCTCCCTAAGAAAACAGTAGAAGTGTTGTTTTGAAATTAAGCTCAAAATCCAAATTCTCCTGGTTAATGAAAGACACATGGTCCAGTTTTCAATCAGGGAAACTCGTGGTGGTGCATGATGCACCACCATGCTCTCTCACCTACACTATTTTATCACTAAGATTTTCTTCTACTTTTTTCCCAGACAAGTCATATCAGAGGAGCAATAAATATTATGTCTCCCATATATAATTATTCACATGGAACTTCTTTCTTTCTGAAATTAAAAACTTCTCAAATAAACACTCTGAGCCATTTGAACTCTGCTCATTGTATAATGTCCAGAGGGGTCCGGGGTTGTCACATATCTCCAGCCACACCAAGAGCAACTAGAAATGAGCAAAAAAACAGGCTCAGCATCAAAACTGCAACTACAACTGGGATCATGGAATGAAAGGCACTCCACCACTCCTAGGGAAAACCTGCACCTGGCACAAGGTCCACAAGTGGAGCACCACTTCTCAGTGGCGTGAATGTACAGGCTCCACTGCCAGCCCTTCCCATCGCACACAAAGGTGAGGAACGCTGTGAGGATGCATGTGGGCATCGCTGCCCTCTTCTGGTTGAAGCATAGAAGTGACTAAAGTACCAGTTAACTCCCAAGTTCAGCTTCTCAAACTAAAACTTATCCTAGAACATGTTACATGTCATTGCCAGCTGGTCTTGCCACAGCGTCTGAATCAGCACATTTAATTTTATCTCTGCAGAAAAAAATAAGCTTTTTTTCTGGAAAAAAAAAACATTGCACATACATAATAGTATCAGCAGACTGGTTTCATTTGTTTTAGTTTTCTGCTGAGATAGTCACCTAAGGAAATTAAAGCTGATCCCTCTTCCTGTTCAGTTGTGACAAGCACTCACAGAGGTAGCTCAGCGAACTCCTTTTCATACTGTCTGCTTACACAGACATGCACACTCCTTCTTGTAATGAAGGATTGGCACTCACTTTATTGACAAGCATTTCTCACTTAAGATCTAAATATCATACCTTAAAAACCTTAATTTGGTGTTCCAATATTTTATTCAAGTAAAGAATAGCAGTGTTTTTGTATGCAAGTAAAAATGGAAGAGAGGTTGAGCAAGGGAATGAGAGAAGTAGGTGTGCAAGTGTCCATGATGTTTCTACATGGCTTTTACCATTGCTAGTACTAGGAATGTTCTCTCTCACAAAACTTTGTAGAACTAAGATTTTTGGATTCTCCACACAAACACACTTACCAATTATGTTGAGAGGTAGATTTAGAGCTGCTGCTGTCACAATGGCTGAACAGACAGTTGCTGCCCCTCCCATATCTGCTCTCATTGCATCCATACCCGATGACGGCTTCAGTGAAATGCCACCGCTGGAACAAACAGCTCAAGTTCGATGTCACATACACTGATGATGTTCTGTCCATCAGTATGTGTTAACACCAAATATCAGTAAATGCTAGACCTGGTGCTCCAAATACTCCTGCAACCCTAGTAAGTGTACTGAAAGCAAGGTATCTGGGTTTTCATTTCAGATAAAATATTACTTCCTCATCATTAGGAGACCATAAAAGTCCAGGTAAACTGCAGTGGACTAACTAATTGGTCTTCATAACAGCAGTGCACAAAACAAGAAAAAAACAGTACACTTGGTAAAATCAACATATGGATGGGGAACTGACTGATAAATTCTTCAGTAGTATGTGACATGGAAAGTAGTTATAAGGAATTGCTGCAAAGAATGAACTATTTTCTATTTCCTTAAGCATCATCTAGATGTCCAGTGACATACTGCAATTCTAAACATGTAAATTCTTCATCCACAGGTTTGCTCAGGACAAGAAAAAAAAATAGCACCTTCTTTATTTTCTTTCCCTCTGAATTTCCTTTTTCCCCTTACAAGATGATACCTTATTAATTCCTACTTTGGACAATTGATGTTGTCTCATCCCCAGGAAAGACAGCACAAGCTACTATATAACACAAGTTCAGTGGAATGGCATTGGAAGATGTGCTGAGCAAAGGAAAAGCATCTCCCTGTTGAACATGAATAGCAGAAAAACATTTTCTCCCTCTAGTAGTTAAAATATTAGCATACATACCTGTCAAATGTAACTCCTTTTCCTACAAATACCAATGGGGAGTCATTTGTATCAGCACCCCCTGAATAGTGAATCTCCAGAAAGATGGGAGGTTCAGCTGAACCCTTAGCTACACTCAGGAATGCTCCCATCTCTTGTGTTGTTATCCAAGACTCCGGTCTGGAATAAAAACATATTAGTTTGGGTTTTTTGTTTTTTTTCAACTGGACACTTTGACCAAGGTGGGTTTTTTTTAAGAGATCATGATTCTTGAAGGTTTGTACACAAGCCAATTAATTTTAGTTAGTTATTTTGGAAACTGTAATTTAAATCCAACCATTACTACCATTTTTGTGAGGCAGAAAACCACTTCAAAGTTGCTCTTTTTGTTCTATCTTGTTTAAAAAAAAACCCCAAAAACAACAGCTTGTCTACAGTTTCTGCATCAGAAACACTTATCTTTCACTTGCCTGTGAGGCTATAGATGCTAAAGGCATATGAAGTAACAATATTGCAGCAGGTTACATTTAGCTTTCTGCTAGCAAGATTTCCCTCAGCCTTTTGCTTGTCAACAAAATAGCCTCCAACACTTGCACAACCAGTTAGCCTGTTTCCACTGATGAGCAGAAAGTAGAAATTCAGGGGCAAGAAGCACCAGCTGTGCAAATCCACTTGCAAGGGCTTTTATGGCTCCATCTCACATTTTTAAAAGCTATTTTAAAAATCCCAACAGTAACAGCAATAAATAGAAGATGTTTTATTACCACATCCACACAAAAAAAGGAAAGGTATGTAAAAAACCCACCTGGGAAGAAAACAAAAGGTAATTAATATTAGCCCTCTGTTCACTGACGCTTCTTTTCACAGCACGTGTTAATTAAGCAGTAATTGACTGCATGACTAATTGACAGGTAATGATTTTACTGCATCACAGTATCTTGCTTCCTCTGCAAACTAACAGCTCATCTTCTAATTCTTGAGAACAGCCTCCATTCTGGACACCCCTCATACCTTTTCCCCAAACACTCTCCCTGCTTTTGTCATTTGAAGTAGCAAAGGGAAAATGAGATTTGAATAACCTGGAAGGTATCTTATCTTACTGTTATGGTCCTCTACCCTACAGAAGAATCATTTCTGTGGAATTTACCTTATGTGGACCTTTACATTGCTGAAACTTCTGAGCTTCTGTTCAATATGTTCAGCAAATTTGATGGGAGTTATATAATTAGCTGGAGCCTCCATAAGGTACCGAGCGAGGTTCTGTCCCTCAGCATAGATAACACCTTTTTGCCAGGCTTCACTTTCAGCACTGAACAACAACACACAATGATCAGAATTATACACATTTGCAAAAGTAAGATGTCAGCATTCACATATTCTCTTTCTTAAAATGCAGTATCATTAATTTGGAGCAGTTAAGAATATCACAGTTATCTTACCACAAGGAATCTAGTCTAGTAACTCATCTCTGGTTCTAGTCAGTGCCAAATACTTCAGAGAAAGCTAGGAAAATCTGAGAGCAGACAGATGTCAAATTATCTATCCAATTCTTTAGGTCTTGTCCTAATCATGACTAACCAAAGATTGGCTTAAATCCTTAACCACAAGGTTTAATACCCTTTCCAAAGTTTGTAATCACATTAACAGCCTTGAAAGTTTTTATTTACCATATAAAGTCTCCAATTCTGTTTTTGCCTTTACCGAAATACGATTATGTGATAAGAGTGGAATTTGGATCTCATTTCATAGTGCACTCAAGGCACTTCACCAACAAATGACAGAACAAACATACACAGAGCTTGTGTAGCAAATGGGAGGTCTCTCTGGTTACTTTGCCAGACAACCAGTACAAAACCTTTCCTTTTACTGAGACAACTTACTTGCTTTATAAGTTATCACAAAGTAGGGCCTTGAACTGGATTCTGCCTCTAAAAAGAGCAGGACAATGGTAGAGGAATCCAGGAATACAGAAATATTGCCTGGATATGGAGGGATGTAATTAAGAAGCCAAATGTCAGCTGACACTGAAACTGGCAAGTTAAGCACTAGAACAGATGGCCCAGTGAGGACGTGGAATTTTCAGCTCAGGAGATATTCAAATATGGACTAAACAAAGGGCTGATCAACCTGACCAAACTTTAATGTTTTATGTAATGTCCAGGTTATCCCTAATCCAAGTTGGAGCTGGACTGAATGACCTCCAGAAGTCTTTTCCAACCTAAATTACTATATAATAAAATTACTTCCAGTGTTGTAAGTGGTCATAGGACCATCTATGTTTTCAGGAAATGTTTATTTAATATGAATTTAATCAGCCCCCAGACTATCTGCTGTGCTACAAAATGGGAAGAGTGTTTATTTTACATATAGCTTATCTAGACATGCTTAATCAAGAGGGTTTTATTTTATTTCATTAACTTCTTTGAAAGGAAGGATTTGTTCCTGTTTAAAGTACATACAGGAAATACCTCCCCTATGCATGACAGAATATTCTATACAAAATATCCAAAGTCCACTCTGGTAATTGTTCTGAAACCAAAAGCTCTGGTTCTACTTTCTGGTCTCCAGTAAGTGATGTCTATTTAGAGACCAGAAGAACCCCAGCTTCTCGCATTATACTCTGTGAATGAAAATATAACAAATGAACTATGTAAAATATATCCATAATGCATTGGTCTGGTGTCAGTTAGTATTTCCTGATTCTCCAAAGGATTTATCCATTTATGGAGTTTGAAACACCTCTTCTCCAGAATTTTGGCACACAATACCAAATTGTCGTATATGACAACTACTCTTCAGGTATTTTTTTACTTCTACTTTTATTCTGGCCCTTCTTTTCTATGAAGCAGCATTTATTTACCCTTAACCTCTGAACATGGCATCAAAACACAGAACAAACACTATAAATATGCTTGAGATGTAAAATTCTTCAGGAAATTCAAATGAGTAGGAGTTAGCAGTTGAGTACTGTTGCTAGCCTTACTCTTTCAGTTTTGTTTTTCTCATGCACAAGCATGCCACGCACACAGTTTTATAAATAAGCAAGCAAACAGACAAATGAATAGGCAAGCTTTCCTTTGCCATCACCTTCCATGTAGCTGAGGAGTAACTACAGGCTTCTTTTTTTGCTTCAGCTCATTATATTCATGCAATCCAAGGACAGCACCTTCTGCAGCTGCTTGCGCATCCCCGCAGGGATCTACTTCCACACAAGGAATCTCCAGCTCCTGGATCTGCCTGCAGCCAACTGAAAAATACGCACAGAATTGAAGGGCAACTATTGCACAGAACAGCAAAACAGGTGTCTGAGGTGATCAGTGGGCCATTTCAAGGCAAAGATAATTTTAACTGAAGATATCTGAGATTATAAGTAAGTCAGTTAAAGAGATCATGCAGTAGAATAATTAAAAATGCTAACAACCATACACTGACAAACTTTTACTAAAAATACCACTTGATAAATTATAATAATTAAAGTGTTTCACAAGAATAAAAAAGGAAAAATCAAAGTTGTTCTGACTCCTTTAAGCTCATTCTAGAGCAAAGCAAGGCTCTATTACTCTGGAGTGCTATGAATTATGACTATCTACAGGTATTAGAAATTTGTCATAATTTAGATTTTTGCCAAGAATATGACTGCTCTTTTCTTCCAGATGAGTTTATACGCCCTTTTATAAAACAATGTATTCCATAAATTCTATTTTGTTCCCAAGTAATTTAACAGTGTTTTATGTCAGCTACAGTGTTAATATTAATTAACAATGTTAATGGCACCTACAGGCTAGCACTTTGGACATACAGTTGTCATCCAATCACAGATTATAAAGTCTTCAGTGAGAACTCTTTTAATTCTTATTTTACACACTTAGATCCAGCAGTCATCCTTAAGATAAGCCCTCCTTTGTCTACAGAGAACATGCTGAATCATAGTACTGATGTTGTGAAAGATGTTAGTTTATAATGCAAATATCTCAGTTATGAAGTGGCAGAAGTAATTATATGTGCATACTTAAGCACAGAGTGACCATAAAGTGAATTGCTGATGCTCCCAGGCTTCAAAATACTAATTAGACAAGTGCCTTTTCAATATCACACTGTTTAGGAAAGTTATTTGATATAAATAACTGCAGTTTCCTGTCTTCAGATTTGATTTACACTCTTGATAACTCCTCGCTAAGGAAAAATTTACATGAATATCAGTGACAAGTAAATGCATTTACCAAACCATGCAGTAAGTTGTGCATTTCAAAACAAAGGCATATCTAGACTTGGTCTTCAAAAATGGAACATGCTGCAGAACTGCAATTGCTTTATAGACAAAATGTTTAAAAAATTTTTAAAATGGTTAACCTGCAACAGCTGTACGAACATTTTCTTTGCCTTCATTCCAGTTTTCTTGTTCATTTATTCCAGCATTCTTCTTACCCAAGCCAACTACCACTACACTTGGAAAGTCCTAGATGAAGTCAAAACACAAACGGATTCATTTCCTCATTGTTACAGCCACAGCAGAGCTGTTATAAAGACTTTACTTTCCAAATCAAACTAAGCACATCATTAAAATACATGCAGTACTTCTTCTATATCAGGCACTTTTCATTAAGAGTGCCAGTATGGTGCTGCTGTCCTGTGCTCCCAATCATTTGCTACAGGCTTGCAGTCAGTTATTCTGTTGTCCAGTTAATAATCATGTGCATTGCACAGACCAGACAGGGCTTTGTGCTCAACACATGGTAAGTTTGATACTCCTAATGGCAAGCCTAAGAGTCCTTGGAAAGCAGATCCAGCTTTCAAGCTGTAAGAAAGGACAGAACTGATCTGGAGAATTGTAACCTTTTTTGGCACAGTAGTATGTTCAAGGAAATAAAACAACTTCAAAAGCTCAGTGTCTTAGCTCATCTCAGGGGGGTCTGCTGGCACAATTTGCCAGGTTGCAAATGAAAGCTGCACAGAGGTACACCTCTCCGGAACTCAGGAAAACAATGTAGCATGGCAGACTAAATGCTTGCCTTATAAACTGCAAGCAAGTGGAAGGAAAAAAGAAGCAATGAGGATTAAAGGAGCCTTTTAAGAGCAAAGTCAAATTTGTATAAAACTCAAAGCTATATACATATATCTGTATGAACATATATATATATGTATGCTCCTATAGCTCTTAAAAAAATTAAGATTATTTTAGGCTTTCCCCTTCCATCTCTGTCAACTTCTAACAATTAGCTTTCAAACTGCTACACTGTAGTAAAGTCTTTTAGTCAAAAGAATGCTGAAACTTGTGTTAGCTATCCAGAAAACCAGTGATACCAGTTAACATTCTCCTGTCTTCTTTTGCAGACATTTGTTACTCACTTCAGAGCCCATTCTACATGCAGAACTGGGATAATGGGACTTTCAGTGCACTCAACTTCCATGAAATTTCTGAGAGCCTTTTTACCAAGTCCAGTGTCACCTGCATGGGGTGTCTGCACAGGAATTTATACATGGCAGGCAATACTCACTACAAATGGCTTTATTTCAGATTACTTAAATAGCCCTAGCGTGAGATTCAGTTACTTAGACAGGGACACCTAGTGTCACATCACATGCCTGCCTAGGCCTTAGCTACTACTCCAAAAAGGCACAAATCATACCATACTGGTCATCTTCACATATATGCATTAGAGGTATCCCGGCTTCTCAAATGGCACCAAAAGCCTGACTTTGAGCAGATGAATCCTCACCTCATACCTTGTGATCTATCATGTCTGTGCAGCCAAAAGTCCTGCTTGAAAAACAGTCCCATGTCTTACTTTCAGAGGTTTCAAGCACCTGACTTAAAACCTCTGACAAAAGCATATGATGGGACTACTTTGTGTTAGAACTGTCAGGTCTGGAAGATCTTTGTACCTATCAGTAACTCCTCACACACTCACCCCCCCTGGACACAGGAGGCACAGATGTCAGATCCAAAACTGCCATGCTTTAGCTCATTCAGGAAGCAGCTATTCAGAGTACAGCACCTTTGGAGCAGACTTGTTTACATTCTCTCCACTTGCAGCACACTGGAGGGAGTACAGGACTGTGCAAAAGGCTGTGCAAATACGGGCAGTGCAGAACAGGAGTTGAGAGGGTCAAAAGGAGAGAAGAAGAGTAGGCCATTTATACAAGCACAGCAGTGAACTCAGCTTAAAATTAGATGTAAAGGCAAACTTCATACATCAATCAATTAGCATACAAAAACGCAAAGTTCATACCTGATGCAAACCATGAAATATGCGTGTTTTGCCTTTCTTCAAAGGTGGCCCACATCTAGGACACAAAAGCATTCTTTCAACACAGAGGTCCTTACTGTGATAAATCTTACAGTACTACACTCACTCCATGACCACGCAGTGCGCCACACAAATGTAACAGGATGCTTGGCTCTGTGCTGATTCACAGCAGAGGATGGGTCCCATGAACATTTTGCATGTTTGCTCAGTGCTTGGTTTTATCATGGGAGGTCCCCTCCAAACTCTAGAAGCAAATACCAGCCTGACAGTGATATGGACACAGACACTAATAATGAAAAAAAAAAAAGACCATTCCTACTGGTATTTGTCGATACTTTAATCCATTTCAGAAGCTTATCACACACTTACAGGGACAGAAGTGCTCTCAGCTTTCCGGACAGAAGCCTATCAAAAGCATCTCCTGCACTAGTGAATTGGGCAGCACCATCATCCTTTTCACTAGAGTAGACTCCCAGAACAAGACCCTAGAAAAGGACATGCGTTAATGTAAGCAACATGAAATTTAGAGACCCATCAGAGAGGCAGCGAGCACACTGTTCAAACTATTGCTACCTCTGTATTTATTTATCTCAGTTTTTGAATTATCTAACGTAATGAACAGAGTAACTCTTCAGTAAACCAGGATCAACTACTACAACTACTTTAAAGTGTGAAAAAGAATTCAGATACAACGTAACTAAACTTACAACAATTTTGCCGAGCACATGAAGACAAAATTTCTTTCAATCAGTAATTTTAAATACAAAAGAGCTTATCCCCACCAGTGCAGACCTCCAGTCTGGCACACCCAAGAGAAGCAGAGGGAGCCGCATCACTCCTGACTCAGCTCCGGGCGGCACACGGGGGGCTCAGCCGAGAGCCGCGGGCCCGAGCGGAGGAAGGGACACGCGACCCCCCCGCCCCGGCTCCCCCCGCGGGCAGCCCCTCACCTTCCCGGCCGGCCCGCGGCTGCGGCCCCGCGGCGAGGGGCCCTGCGCCGAGCAGCTGCAGGCGCGGGGCACGTCCCGGGCGAGGCGGCGCGCAGCCCCGCTCCGCACGCAGGGCAGCA